>NC_080163.1:98918195-99218195 GCF_950295315.1 Erinaceus europaeus
TTTCACAAATAATATTGCCTTAGGGTCTAAGGGCCCAAGATTTTGACAGTGGGTTTGGTGTTGAAATATAATCCTTGTCACCTAATAATATTGTAATCAACTATTAAATGACTAATACAAAATTTACTAGAGAAAATAACAAATTGTACCCATATAATAATAGTACTACGTTATTCAACAAATACAGTTGAATGAAAAGCCTGTATGGAGACCCAGCTGGAACATGGTACTAGGACAATGACTCAAAGTGAGCTTTCCAAGAGGAATGGATCTGGAGCACATACACTTCCTTCTCTCCAGTCAGTCAGTGGGTTGAGATTTAGGAAGAAATGCAAAGGTCTGGGTCTTTCATTTCAGGTAAAAATACAAAAACAAAAATAAAAACAAAAAACATGACAACAGCTTAATTTTTGGAGTAAAGACATGTAAAATTACCTTTAAATATTACATTACATTACATCATATTACATTATATTACATTCCTGAGGTTGGTGGTGATGTACCTGGTTGAGCAAGGACCTGGGTTCAAGCCTCCGGTTTCCATCTGGGGATAGGGAAAGGGAGAGACAGTTCTCTCTCTCTCTCTCTCTCTCTCTCTCTCTCAATCTCTATACAAAACAAATAAAATATATTTAATGAAATTCATTCCTGAGCAAGAATGGTTTAGTTTTTATGATGTTAATAGTTCTTTTTGTTTGTTTGTTTGTTAACAGTTCTAAAGAGTGAAGTTATTAGCCCAAAGGAAAATAATTACAGACTGTTAATTTATCAGTGTTCAAATAAGTGTTATCTATGAGCGGGGGGCTTTGAATCAATGTTAGAAATAGCTCAACCCCTGTGAAATTTATGAAGTGATACCACAAATGCAAATGGATATTTCTATCTTAATTTGATTCATTTAATATTCAAGTCATACGATAATAAATACATATGATTAATATATGCTCATTTATTAAAATAAAGCTGCCTTTATGACTCATTTTTCTTTTTTCCAAATTATTTTATCATAGAAATAATGTTTTACAGAACAGTTGTTGATAAATGAGTATGGTTTCTTTCTCCTATGACTCATTTTTATGATGAGAAGTATTATTGGTTAAAGCTGGGTTTCCCTCTTTTTTTCAGATGTGGAAACTTCAGAAAACAAGATTGTTCATTTCTGACCCAGTCTTCCTTCAGAAAGTGGGGCAGTTCCTACAACTGCTGCTCTACATTGAGGGCAAGGTCCTATAGAGGCCCACAAGAGAGCTTGTAATGATATCCCTGATGGAAATGACCAGTGATAGTGGAGAAAGATATCTACTAGAGATCTAGGCCCTTCATATCTATGTGGGAATCCAAAAATTCCCTAACTTGAGCATAATGCGGTAGTCTTGTACTGACCAAAAAGGTCAAAAAGGTCAAAGTGTGGCATTCTCTTCCCCTTAACCAGTTTTTGTAGCACTTTATTTGATGGGGTTAGATAAAATAATCAATTAAAGCGATTGAGGGAAGTGAAGTAGGGGGTAGGAGAGGAGGTGTCTAGGCCTAAGTAATAAATATTTGATTAGGTACTCCATGGTGTCTTCTTTAGGTCTTTCTACTTGCTTGCTGAACTTGAACTTTTTGAGTCTAAGTCTACTCACAGTAGACTACTGAGCATTATTACTTTGAAGTTTATAGTTTCCCCTAACATATGGATACATGATGTGCACATATACTCTATGCCTTAGGCTCTGGTCTATAGAGGCTGTAACTATGCTAGGGAGTGTGCTATTTGGAATGGAGCTAGGGAGTCCCAAGTATTATGGAAATGTCTCAGCAAATTAATGGAGTTGGAGTACTGACATCAAAGGCTTCACATCTCTGGATACAGTCCAAAGTGAAACATAGCATAATGACACTGGAGGAAGAGTGGTCCTAAAATGACTGCAGCCTAGAATGTTCCTAGCTGTGACTATGAAATGTGAACTCAGACCTACAGGGATGCAGATATTACACAGGTTCCTGTGCTAAATATAAATAGACATGGACCTAGGTCAGGTCAATGGGATTAATAGTTCATGGTATTTATATATTTTCCTCATATTTGGAGCTACTCTTTACCCTAATCCATCTTTATAGTACTATTCTCAACTATGATATCATCTTCCCAGACAATACTTGTTTCTTTTTAACAATATCTTGTTTATTTATATATATATTTATGTTTTAATTTTTTTATTTATAAAAAGGAAACATTGACAAAACCATAGGATAAGAGTGGTACAACTTTGCACAGTTCCCAACACCAGACCTCCATATCCCACCCCTCCCCTGATAGCTTTCTTATTCTTTACCCCTCTTGGAGTATGGACCCAAGATCATTGTGGGATGCAGGAGGTTGAAAGTCTGGATTCTGTAATTGCTTCCCCACTGAACATGGGTGTTGACATGTCGATCCATACTCTCAACGTGTCTCTCTCTTTCTCTTGTGGGAAAGGGCTCTGCGGAAGCAGAGTTCCAAGGCACATTGGTGGGGTTGTCTGCCCTGGGGAAGTTTGGTCGCATCCTGCTAGCATCTGGAACCTGGTGGCTGAAAAAAGAGTTAATATACAAAGACAAATTGTTGGACAATCATGGACCTAAACGCTGGAATAGTGCAGGTGAAGTGTGGGGCCCAGACAATACTTTTAACCCACCTGCATGTTAGCTATCAGGCTTAGGCAAAAATTAGTAAAGTCATGAGCCCTTTATAATATACCAAAAATAGACTTCCTAGCTTCTTCCCAAAGACCCCTAATTTTATATGCTCTATTTCTATCTTTGGGTTCCTGTTTATTCAATAATTTCTCCTGTTTTATATCTTACTGCCTTTCAGCTACCAAGTTGCCAATGCTACTATAATGGCATCCTGACTTCCCTGGGCAGGTGACCTCACCAATATGTCCTGTAACCTCATCTCCCCCAGAGCCTTACTCCACTAGGGCTTTTCCCATATTTAGGAGCTACTCCCTGCCCTGATCCAGCTTTCTAGTTCTACTCTCAGCTCTGACACCAGCTCTGACACCATCTCCCCAAACAATACTTTTAGCCCACCTGCATGTTAGCTGTTGGACTCAGGCAAAAATTAGTCAAGTCATGGATTGTGGGACAAGCTCACTCCAGGTTCCCCACTTCCCTTGCCATTGGGGGTCCTAGGGTAGCTCTGTGTGTCAAGAGCAAAGTGCTCAGGGAGACAAGCAGTCAGCTCCGGGAAAGCCTCAGTGGGGCAACTATTTTATTGAAGGATAAAAAGCAGGCAAATATACCCATTGCTTGGGGGAAGGTTGAGGTAATCATTAACCCAAGCACAGAATAGCACAATGCATAGTCACATTTTGACCTGCAAACTATTTGATCACAAGTAAAAGGTTACCATACAAGGTTTGGTCACAAGCTTTATAATGTAAATTTTTCTGGAGGTAGATTGTAGGCACTTTAGGGCAGCAGGGAGGGGAAACAAAACAGCTAAGCCATCAGAATGTTTGCTGGTGGTTTTCAAGTTAACCATACACAGTAATCTATGGCTTTTAATTAAAGAAGGAAAGGGGAGAGGTGTGGCATGTGTAGAAAGGTGCCCATGTCCAGTGATTCAGCCTTCATAAATTCCCAAGTTGGGGGGGGGCAAATCTCGATTCATGGGGGAGGGGGTATAGGGTCAGAGCTACTCAGACCTCATGCAAACTACAGCCTGGACTTTCTGGGACAGTGGGCCCATCCTCCAACAATGGGCCCACCAGAATATAGTGAAGATAGACTTCCTAGCTTCTTCCAATATGAAGACCCCAAATCTCATCTGCCATATTCTTAACTTTAGCGTCTTGATTATTAAATAATTTCTGTTTTTTCTCTCTCTTTCTATTTTTTTTTTTATGAGAAAGATAAGAGGAGACAGAAAGAATCAGATATTACTCTGGCACATGTGCTGCTAGGGATCAAACTCAGGACCTCATGCTTGAGAGTTGAAAGCTTTATTACTGTGCCACTTCTTGGACCACTCTGCTTTATATCTTAATGCTTTTCAGCCACCAAGTTGCAGATGCTACCATGATGTCAATCTCATTTCCCAAGGCAGAGGACCTCACCAGTGTGTCCTGGAACTCCACCTTTCCAGAGCCCTAGCCTACTAGGGAAAAATACACATAGGATAGGGGTATGGATCAACCTATGTCCAGCAGAGAAGAAATTACAGAAGCCAGACCTTCCACCTTCTGCACCCCATATGAATCTTTGGTCCATACTCCCAAAGAGATGGTACTGGAGGTTTTATGGTATTGTACCCCTTATTCCACAGTCCTGTTGATCATTATTATGTCACTAATAATAATTTTTAAAAATCCAGAGCTGAGTGGTAAAAAATAAATAAATAAACTTAAAAGAATCTACTGTTTGAATGACCTGATTAATGTTATTTTCCTTTGAAAATTCAAATTTAAATTTCTGTGGTGTTATCACTAAAGAGTAGCTATTCCAGGGGGGATACGTAGGTGGTCCAGTGGTGTAGTCCATGGCTTTCATGAGTGATACTCTAGAGTCAATCCATGCCACCATTTTTGTTGGAACAATATTCTTTCTTCTTTTCTCCCATTTTCTAAAAAAATAATAAATAAATAATATTATTCAATTAAAATATTAAAGATACAAATGAGAAAATTTATTTCCTAGTTTATGTTTGCCTAAAATCTAATAAATAGAGTAACTATGAAAGGGATGTCTATTCTATTACTGTCTTTGTCAGTTTGGACTGCTATAATAAAATGCCATAGACTGAGAGGCTCTAAAAACAAATACATATGTCTCCAGAAGTTAAAGTCCAAGATCATGGTATGGCAGATTTAGTCTCTGGTAGGATTCCTCTTGTCTGATCTACAAATAATTTCCTTCTGGTATCCTCACTTGGAAAGGTAGAGATAGTACAAGTTCTCTTGTTTTGTCTTCCAAGGTCATGATCTGATCATGAGAACCCTCCCTTCAAAAGCTCTTATAAACTTAGTGTAACTACTTCCCTAGTGCCCCACCTTTCAGTACTTTCTCACTGGGTGATTGGGCTTCAATATGTGAATATGGAGCCACACAAACATTTACATTATAATATTTATCTTTGCAACTGAACACAGGAACAGCATTTGGTAGAAGGCAGAGTCCTTGCTGTTGTATGCTTTACATTGGGTAGTTGTCCCCCGCCAAGAGAATTGGATCAGTCCAGTTAGTTTCGCGGGCCTACTTGGCCCCGCCCCAAAGGAACCCCGCCAGAGTTCCAGAGTTCCAGAGTTGGAGAGTTCCGGAGTTAGAGAGAGTGCTTGCGCCGCTGCAAAGAGACAGCAGAGTTCTGTTTGGTGATTAGTTTGGTTTAGTTTATGAATCGTTGTTCCTGAATAAAGAAATACAGCTTCCCTGCCCAGCCGTATGTCTCTGGTCGTCTCTGTTACCCGCCCGTGAAGCTAGCCCGGCCAGCTGGAGCCGCTGATACACAAGTAACTGCTTAAGAGACTGTTCCAGCAGATGTCCTGACAACCAATCATCTTACTTTAGCAAGACCTGTATTCTTTTTTAGTGAAATGAATTATTAAAATTATACTCAGGCTAGGAAAACAGAATAATAGTTATGCAAAAGTCTTTCACAGCTGCAGCACTTAGGTCCCAGGATCAGTCCCCATAGTCACCATAAGCCAGAACTGTGCAGTGCTCTGGCCTTTCTCTTCTTATCTCTGTATATTTGTCTAATTAAAATAAAAGAAATAAGATATTTTAAGAATAAATTACACTCAAAATATTACTTTTATTTCAGGTGTTCTTGTTACACCATTAGCCCACAGCATTGAGAGAGAGAGAGAGAAAAGTAGAAGGATTAAGTCTGTTTGCTACTATGGAAAATCCTAAATTTCTGCTGCACCTCCCAGAGGAAAATCATTTTTATTATAAATCCATACTTAAGAAGAAGCTAGGTGAAAATAAAACTTTAGTCATTTTTTTAAAAAATTGTTTTTCACAACTTTTATATTTTCTCAAAAACCTATACAGAACATAACCCCAGTATTTGTTGAATAACCCCAAAAGTAGCAATGACTGTGTGATAGGAACAATATAAACATGAAAGAACCAAAGTTTCATCATCAGTATCTCACTATGAAAATAGAGCATGAATTGCATGAGCAGAAGTGATGCTGTGATAATTCTGTATCTAGGAAGAACACCAATCCTGAGAAGAGTTTCCTGAGGTGTGACCAGCAGAACAGCTTTTAACAAGCTACAAGGAAGAATTTCACCTCCATCAGATAAAAAGGCCCATTATGAAAGCAGTTCTGGGAAACTCATTTTATTTTTCACTTCAGGGATATTTTTCAGAACTGAGTTCATGCTGTATTATGGTATATTTATTACATGAACCCTTGGTGTGTGTGGGGGGGGAATTCCCTTCACTATAAGAAAAAACAATGGCTGTGCTTTTGAAATGCTGCCCCCCCATAATGGACATTAATTATTATGTATTTCCTTACACCTCTTTTTGTAGGAAAGTTTAGAACCAATTTATTAATTCACCTGTAGCAGACAAATCTGTCCTATAAATTTCATTTTTCAAAGGAATATGGCATTGTCTTATGTGATAGAAGAAAGGAAAAATTGATTTTTTTTTTTCTTGATTTTCAGTCAAGAACCTAAACGTAAGAATATGGCATATGAGATTTGAGGTCTTCATTTGGAAGAAGCTAGGAAATATATTTTAGCTATATTCCAGTACCACTAACTGTGCAGAGAGTAGCTCCCAAACATGGGAAAAGTTTATAAAGATCACCAACTATAAACCCTATCAATCTGACCTAGGGCCCATGTCTGTTCATATTTAACACAGGAGCCTGTGTAACCTCAGCATCCCTGTCAGTCTGAGCTGGTATTCCATGGTCATAGCGAGGAACATTTTAGGCTGCACTCATTTCAGGACCAGTCTTCCTCAAGTGGCAGGGTATGTTGACCCAGCCTCCCTTCAGAGATTAGTAGGATAAAACATTACTTTAACTTAAAATGTAGCTGGGAATATGAAAATATACTTCACTTCCATTCTCTTAACTGTGTATCAATTAAAATATACTGTTTTCTTTTCCATTTAATGTGTTTATTTTGAATACAGTTAATTTCTTTGTGTCTAGTTAAATTCTATCTACATTTAATTTTCTCTAAGCTTGCTTATTAAAATTAGATTTTGAGGGTGGGGGTAGATAGCATAATGGTTATGCAAAATAGACTGTCATGCCTGAGGCTCCTAAGTCCCAGGTTCAATCCCCAGCACCACCATAAGCCAGAGCTGAGCAGAGCTTTGGTGTTAAAAAAAAAAAAAATTAAAAAAAGAAAGTCTAAAAATAATAATAATAATAAAATTAGATTTTGAGTTTGTGATGTGTTAGTATGATTATAAGATTTAGAATTTTTTAAAAAAAGGTAAAATCAGAAAATAACCCCATTTACATCCCTACTGATGTTCAAATCCTCCCAACCTCTCTATAATTTTCCCACCCACTATTTTTCCTCTATAAGAAAATAATTATTATCAGGGGAAGGGATGGGACACGGAGTTCTGGTGGTAGGAATTGTGTGAACTTGTACCCCTCTTATCCTATGGTTTTGTCAGTGTTTTCTTTTTATAAATAAAAATGAAAAAAAAAAAGAAAAGAATCACATTAGTCAAATTTATCCCATTTTACATATTATTAAAATAAGCAAAGTCAAGTGGTGGTCCACTTGGCAAGCTCACACATTACCTATGAGCAAACAAATATGTTTTATTGTTTAACTCTTCAATTCATTCTAGTTATTTATTTGAGATGTTAGCCCTTGGTGTGTGATAGTAATTGCAAATTTTGTTTTCCAGATGTCCCAGAACTGTCTATTGTCAGTCATTTGTTGGCATTAAAAATGCTGACATTTCTTTTTATTTATTTATTTTTCTATAATTTTATTTATAAAAAGGAACCACTGTCAAAACCATAGGATAAAAGGAGTACAACTCCACACAATTCCCACCACCAGAACTCCATATCCATGTCCTGCCCTATTCCTCTCCTATTCTTTAACCCTCTGGGAGTATGGACCCAGGGTCATTATGGGATACAGAAGGTGGAAGGTCTGGCTTCTGTAATTGCTTCCCCATTGAACATGGGCATTCCATGGATCGATCCATACTCCCAGCCTGCCTCTTTCTTTCCCTAGTGGGACGAGGTTCTGGGGAAGCAGAGCTCTAGGACATATTGGTGGGTTGTCTGTCCAGGGAAGTCTGGTTGGCATTACGCTGGCATCTGGAACCTGGTGGCTGAAAAGAGAGTTAACATATAAAGTCAAACAAATTGTTGACTAATCATGAAACTAAAGGCTGGAATACTGCAGATGAAGAGTTGGGGAGGGGGTCTCCGTGTTGTAGATAGCTAGTAGGCATATTTTAGTTATAATACAGAGGGCCCATGAAAATACTAGTTGCTTTTTTTTCCCCTGAGCCTGAAATCTAACAAGCAGGTGGATCCAAGTTATTGTCTAGAGAGATGATGTTGTGGCTGGAAAAAGGACCAGAAAGCTTGAACAGGGAAGAAAGTAGCTTCCCAATATGGGAAAAGTGCACAAATATTGTTTACTGTAAAACCCATCAATTTAATCTGACCTGGAGCCCATATTCAGCTTAAGAGCCTATGTGACCTCTACATCCCTGTAGATCTGAGCTCACATTCTGTGGTCATGAGTAGGAATATTCCAAGCTGCCCCAATATCAGGACCCATCTTCCTCAGGTGGAGGAGAGTATGTTGTCCAGCCTCCCTTTGGAGGATGGAACATTCTCTACCATTTTTGATCCAAGTTGAGGGCAAGGTTCTATGGGAGCCTACAAAGGGGTCAGTTGTGTTGTTCCAGATAGAGATGACCGGTAACAATGGAGAGAGAAATTTATTCTAGGTCTAGGCCCATCAAGTCTATTTGGGAATCTCAGGACTCCCCAAATAGGGCCCCAGCTGATGAGGTGGCCTGATAGTGACTAAAGAGTCATTGTTAAAGTATGCCAGTCTCTTGCCCTTATTCAACTTTTGTAGTCCTTTCTTTGATAAGGTTAGTTTTGGAGTGAGTGAGAGAACTATAATAGGAAGTAAGTGAGGAGGGTATCTAAGTTTAAGTAGATACTATTTCATTAGGAACTTTATACTGACTCATTGCAGACTATTGTGCACTTTTGCTTTCAGGTATATATTTTGCCCTAATTTATGGATACATGTGAGCATATGCCTTATCTTATGGGAACTTGGTCTATACCTAGGTTTTGGGACTTTGTTAGGAAATGAACCAACTGAGGTGGAATTAGAGAATTCTATGAAAGGAAAGGTCTCACCCGAATAATGAGGCTGAAGGGTTGACATACTATGCCTGGCATCTCTGGACACAATCTGAAGTGAAGCATGCTGAGGTGGTACTCACAGTGCTGAGTAGGCTGGGGTTGGCAGATGTAATATCATTTGGTATGGATTGAGAGAAGCATGCAGAAAAGTGAGCCCCACCCTAGAGGTTCCAGGACTGGGGGAAATATAAACTCTATAGAAGAATAGGAGGTTCCTGCCATTTTAGGGTTTAAGAAGCAATAGATATTTATTGCTATAATCACATTATTTGGAAGTTGGGTTAACTTTGAAAACTCCCTTTGGTAGGATTTGCTGTATCATACACAACATCACCATAATTTATGTCCTTTGACATTTTTTGTATATAGCTGCACCACTGGTTGTTTCTGTTCTCCCTGGTCTAAGCTTTTAAGAGAGTTAATATATCAAAGACTCAGCTTATGGTCTGTGCATTAAAAAGTTTGAGACATTCAAATGAGTTTTCCCCCTCTCATATTAATTAAATAGTGATTTATATGACTGCAAATTAATAGGAGTGTACATAAACACCATCCCTGCCACCAAAAGACTGTGTACTATCCATCCTCCCCCCTTCACCACCCTCACCCCATGAAGCTGAACATCAACCCTCACGCTCAACCCAGGGTTTTTAATTTGGTGCCCTACCCCAAATTCAGTCAAATCCTGTTTTGAGTTTCCCTTTCTGTTCTTTTTTCTCAACTTCTGCTTATGAGTGGGATCATCCCATATTAATCCTTATCTTTCTGACTTAGCTCACTTAACATAATTCCTTCTAGCCCCATCCAAGATGGGTCAGAGAAGATGGGTTCTTTGTTCTTAACAGTTGCATGGCATTTCTTAAATAGTAAAATATTTTACTTTTTTATTGCACAAGGAATTTTAGCATAGCTAGTTATTTACACATAGGTTATGAAGTACTTAACCATGTTTTTTTTTCTGGTACTTGAATTGTTTTATTGTTTTAATTTAAATCTATTATCCCCCAAAATGCTTACATTTAAGTTAAATATATGTCTCCAGAATTTGAAATATATGATTGTTGCTCTAATTCTTACTTAATACCCCACTGATTGATATAAATTCAGGGTTAGCAAAGGACCTGAATTTAGAAACAATGAAAAGAAGATCAGTTGTGGGTATTGAATGAGTCAGCAGCAGGTAGGACTACAATGGAGTAAAGAGTCACTCAGACACCGGCAGAAGGGAAGTTTCATGAGCAATGATTAAGTGCTGCTTCTATCTCTCTCTCTCTCTATCTATCTATCTATCTCTATCTTTATCTCTTACTTTTCTCCCTCTCTCCTCCCTCCACTCCTCTCTTCCTTCTTTCCTCTTCACCCCCTTTCTCCTCTCAATTTATCTGCCTCTTTTCAAAATAATTAAATAGATAAAATATTATCTTTTTTTAAAACTCAGAAGCATGGTTGTTACAGTGTGCAAGGACCTGGGTTCAAGTCCCCAGTTCCTACCTGGAGGGTGAGTGATACACAAGTGGTGAAGCAGTGATGTAGGTCTCTATTTGTTTCTATCTCTCCTCCCTTTCAATTTCTTTCTGTCCTATTAAAACAAATAAAGTTAAAATCAAGAGAGTAAGTCAGAAACTAACTGGATATGTGAAAGACTTTTAGCATTTACAGTAATGTTATCAGAGACTCCAAGTCTCCTAAAATAGACAGGAGGCTCCCTTGGATTGTAATGTGTAAAACTGGAAGCAATGAAGACAATAACTGTAAGTATCTTGGCCAAGTAAACTATTTATTTTTTAATTGAGGAGTAAATTACAATTGTTGACATATGGGTACAATTTTTCTGATGTCCCTATGACAAAACACTCTTACCTCTGGCATAGAACCTATTCCACCATTGTGCACTTTCTAGTGCTTTTTTAACCCAGCAAAAAGTAAACAGAAACAAAATCTTATTGGAATATAGACAGGATATAGTTATGGATTGGTGGCAAGTGAAGTAAAATTTTCCAAAAAGAATTAATTTATAGGTGAATCTTGATGGAAGCTCACTGGAGGAAGAAAAAGACTTGAAGGGACACCATGAAGATATAGTGCTTAGCTACGTGAGATGCCTGTGAGCCATCTAGTGGTGGAGTCAAGGAGGGAATTAACTCTCTAAATCTGAAATTCAGAAGTTCAATTTGAGATTTTGCTGAATTATTAATAATTTTTAGAAGCAGGGAATAGGGACTGGGTTATGGCGCACTCAGTAAAGTCAACATGTTACAGTGCCACACTGCTTCACCACTTGTGAAGCTTAACTCCTGCAGATGGGGACTGGAGGCTTGACCTAAGGTCAAGTACATTTCCCACTTCTCTCTCAATTTCTTAATGTCCCCATCCAAAATAAAATAAAATAAAATATTAATCACAGAGAATAAATAAGTACATAAATGGAGATTTCTGATGAGAAGACAATAAATACTGCCAAGTATGAAAGAATCTAGCCTACATGACAGAGTTCTAAGATTATTTTGTGTGTATAAAATTTTTCTGGAGCATCTGATCAAATGCAGTCACAGATCCACTAACAGAAAGTTTATTTCAGTTCTGTAATGTAATCCTTAAATGTGTGTGTGTGTGTGTGTGTGTGTGTGTATGTGTGTGTGTGTGTGTGTGTGTGTGTGTGTGTGTGTGTATTAAACACTTTATAGTTCTGAGGTGTTTCATATTTTTTATAATAAAACATGTGTATTGCTTTAAGCTAGAAAAAAAAGAGAGAAGGCAGTAAATGATGCCATTTATTTATATATGCAATTTCTTATGTAAAAACCTAAAAAGCTAAAGAAATATTTGACCAAAGCATGAAGAAAAGTAACAACAAGTGAAACTAGAGAACCAAGCATGCATCAAATCCATGTTGGATTTTATAGACTTCAATAGCAGTTTGGGTTTTTTTTTTCTTTATAGTAAGAAGAAAACATAAAAAGAGTTTAGACATAATTAACACAACCAGACAGATGTCTTAAAAAATAATCTCTGGTTTCAAAGTACAGATTTATCTTACATGAAGAAGATAACAAAGTCATTCAAGTCATAAATTTGGTGCAAAATGTGGTAGTTAGAGATAGAATGGTGGGGACCAGCTGGGGCTTCACCTAATACAGCACACAAATTAAGGTGTTCCTTCACCCTAATCAGGGGGAGGAGGGTCTTCATGAGCTGTTAATCAGTGCTTCAAGTATTTCTTCAGTTGTCTCTTTCTGTCCATCTATGTCTCTCAGCTCTATAGAAATTTAAGTAGGAAAACAATGGTCACCAGGATAAAGTGATCATAAAAGCACCAAACAAAAATAACCATGGTGGCAATTTTCTTTCTTTCTTTTTTTAATCTATGTAATATTTTTTTCTTTTTTCTATTTATTTTAAAAAGGATACATTAACAAAACCATAGGGGTACAACTCCACACAATTCCCACCATCAGACCTCTGTATCCCATCCCCTCCCCTGACAGCTTTCCTATTCTTTATCCCTCTAGGAGTATGGACCTAAGGTCATTCTGAGATGCAGAAGGTGGAAGGTCTGGCTTCTGAAATTGCTTCCCCTCTAAAAATGGGCATTCCATGGGTCGATCCATACTCCCAGCCTGTCTTTCTCTTTCCCTAATAGGGTGGGGCTCTAGGGAAGTGGAGCTCCAGGACACATTGGTGGGTTGTCTGTCCAGGGATTCTGGTTGGCATCATGCTAGCATCTGGAACCTGGTGGCTGAAAAGAGAGTTAACATACAAAACCAAACAATTTGTTAAACAGTCATGGACCTAAAGGATGAAATAGTGCAGATGAAGTGTTGTGGGGGGGGGGGTTGGTTCTCCATTTTGTAGATAGCTAGTAGGCATATTTTAGTTGTATTCCAAAGGGCCTGTAGCTATACTAGTCCCCCGCCCCCCTTGTTGGTATGCTTCTAGTTCTGCTTTTGGTATCCCTTCTGTTACATTGCTTGACATTGTGGTCTATTTACATGATCATTCTGTTACATTGGTTTGGTCTCACTCCCCCTTCCTCCAGGAGATTGTGGTTTAGTCTTTGCCTTTTCGAGCTTCTTCTTTCTCTCTGCCCCCTATCCTAGATACTTCCTGGGTTCCTGACACTGCCACTGAAGGAGAAGGATGCAGGACAGATTTGTGTGGTGATTAGATTAGATTAGTTTTTTGAACGATTTGCTCTTGAATAAAGAAGTACTGCTTCTCCACTCAGCCTTGTGTCCCTGATCATCTGTCTCCCGCCGCAAAGCTAGCCCGGCATACTGGCGCCGTGAACTTTGACCAACACCCCCTCCCAGGCCTGAAATCTGATATGCAGGTGGATCCAAGTTATTGTCTGGGGAGGTGATTTCATGGCTGGAAAAGGGACAGAAAGCTGAATCAGGGGAGAGAGTAGCTCCCTAATATGGGAAAAGTGTATAAATATTGTTGACTGTAAACCCCATCTATGTGACTTGGTCTGGGCCCATATTCAGCTTAGGAGCCTATGTGACCTCTGCATCTCTCTAAATCTGAGTTCACATTCTGTGGTCATGAGTAGGAACATTCCAAGCTGCCCCAATTTCAGGACCCATCTTCCTCAAGTGTAGCATAGAGTACGTTGTCCTGCCTCACTTCAGAGGGTGAAACTTTCTCTACCTTTGTTGATCCAAGTTGAAGGCAAGGTCCTATAGAGGTCCCATAGAGGGTCTATTTTATTGTTCCTAATAGAGATGACCAGTAACAATGGAGAGAGGATTTATTTGAGGTCTAGGCCCATCATGTCTGTTTGGGAATCTCAGGACTCTCCAAATAGGGCCCCAGCTGATGGGGTGGCCTGATAGTGACTAAAGAGTCATCATTAAAGTTTGCCAGTCTCTTGCCCTTATTCAGCTTTTGCAGTCCTTACTTTGCTAAGATTAGCTTTGGAGTGAGTGTGAGAACTATAACAGGAAGTCGGTGAGGAGGGTATCTAAGTCTAAATAGATACTATTTCATTAGGAACTTTATACTGACTCACTGCAGACTATTGTGTACGCTTGCTTTCAATATTTTGCCCTAGTTTATGGATACTTGTAAACATATGCTCTATCTCATGGGACCTGGTCTATATCTAGGTTTTGGGACTTTGTTAGGAAGTTAACTGCCTAGAATGGAATTAGAGAATACTATGAAAGGAAAGGTCTCACCCGAGTAATGAGGATGAAGGGTTGACATTCCAGTACTGATGTCTCTGGACACAATCTGAAGTGAAGCATGCTGAGGTGGTATTCATTGCATTGATTAGGCTGGGGCCAGTGCATGCAACATCATTTGTTATGAATTGAGAGAAGCTTGCACCTCATCCTAGAGGTCCCAGGAGTGAGGGAAATATAGGCTCTATAGTGGAAATGTTGCTGGGCTAGCTTTGTGGGTGTTTCTTCCAGGGCACGTGCTCTCTGGGTTGGAGAAAACTTGACTGGAGCCAACCTGGGATGCTGTTCACTCAGTGATGTAGGAGAGAGACCAGGAACTCATGGCAGAGTGGAAACACAATGCAATGCCTTTATTGATCAGAGACAATGCCTTTTATATCTTAGAAACCGGAAGTGGCAAATAGGAAAAGGAAATGGTTAGGAGAGGGGGTGGAGAAAAGAAAAGAGTGCTAAGGAAGAAAGCTTCCATAGCAGCTGTTGCAAAGGTTCTAACTAGTGGGATTAGCCAATTCCCTACAGGCAGGGCGGGTCTCAGGCAAAACAATGACTATGTTAATAGACCATAGTATCAGCGATGCAGAGGAGCTGGCATAATGCCCAACAGATGTGAGGTCCTGCTGTTTTAGAGTTGAAGAAGACAATAGATATTTATTGTTATAATCACATTATTTGGTAATTGGGTTAACTTTGAAAAATCCCTTTGTTAGGATTTGCTGTATCATACCCAACATCACAATGTGGCAATTTTCAATCAAAAATCAAATAAGAAATTCCCAGCACTACCATAAGCCAGAATTTATAAGTGCTCTGGTATCTTTCGCTCTCTCTCTTTTATTAAAATAAATATTTTAAGGTACCTATGACAGTAGAGATTAGTCACAATTAATCCATTAATGGGTAAGACTTCACTAGCAATCAGTCTTCTTCTAAGAACTTTTGTTGGACTCTAGAGTAATAATGAGGTCATAGTAACCCAGTGGATTTTTATTCTCTTATCTCCCATCTGGTCTGATCTGTCCAATCCCTAGTCCTGTTCCACCAGTGTTCTCATTCCAAGATTATTTATATCACTGATGCTGGTGCTCTATAAACTCCTGTTGAGGAGTACAATTCACAGCCCTTTTATTTATTTATTTATTTATTGACTCTTCTTAGATAATCCACAATTCCTTCTCCATCAACCATTCTCCCCTTTCAATGCTGGATATCTACACAAGGGCTTTTTGAAGAGACCAGGTAAACATAATTTACAAGAAGCTGTTGTTCTGAGTGCCTCATCACTGTTTAGTGGAAGAGTCAGAACATAGTAACTAAGGGGGAACTAATGATTGTGACAAAAAGATAGAAAAACCCACCCATGTAGTGTAGGTGAAATGGTCCTTTTTATGTTTCCTCTACATTAGTTTTCTCCTAGAACTGTAAAAGTGTTTTTGATGGTACTCAGTAACTGTGAATGGATAAACACACCAGCTGTTCCTTCATATTCATCTAAGAACCCCCAGGATAATGTTAACTTTAAGGCCCACAATTCCATAGAGAATGATTACCAACAGCTCAACAATGCAGAATTTCATTGCCAGCTTCTGATTGAATATGTGGGAGAACCTATGAGGTGTAGAAAAAGCAAAATATGTTCCCTATGGCAGTCAGAGTTGAGGTTTACAGATAAAAGAAAAAGAATCAGCTTTTTCTCCAGAAGACTAATGTCTAAAAGAAACTAAAAAAAAAATTCCCTACACTTACTTTTCCCTACTTACTTTTTAACAATATGGAAAAGTTTCAGGAAGATTAAATAATTTGTCCAAATTATTTGAATACAAGTTCAGATTAGAACAATGAAGAGCTACTTAATGATTCTCATTTAGAAGTTTTCCTTTTAATTACATTTTGATTACCAGTATTTTTATTTTATTTTTTAATATTTTGAAAGTTTTTTATTATCTTTATTTATTGGATAGAGACAGCCAGAAATCAAGAGGTAAGGGGGAGAGGAAGAGAGAGAGAGAGACAGAGAGAGAGAGAGAGAGAGAGAGAGACCAGCAACACTGCTTCACCACTCACAAAACTTTTCCCATGCAGGTAAGGACTAGGGGCTCAAACCCAGGTCCTTGCACATTGTAGCATTTGTGCTTAACCAGATGCGCCAGCTTCTGGCCCCTAAAACCAATATTTTTAAATGCTTCTCACCGAGAAATTGAATAACACAATGTTACCTTCTTTTTTAATAAGCAAAGAGGTTTTTTTAAAAGAAATTTTAAACATTATTCAGAAAATTGAGAGCATTCACATGTTACAGCACACATGGACTGAGAGAGAGAGAGAGAAAGAAAGAGAGAGAGACAGAGAGAGACAGAGAGAGAGAAAGTTTGAGAATGGAGAGGGAAACCTATAGCATTGTTTATCTGCCCATGAGTTGCACTCCCTTGAAGGTGGGGGCTGGGGCTTTGACTCTGGCTGTTGGTATGTTTCTAATTCTGCTTATAAGACCTTCTGCTTTCATCATCACCTTAGGTTCGCTTATATTGCTTAACGCTGTGGCCTATTTACATAATCACTGTTTTAATTCCCACTGATTCACTCTCTTTTTCCACTCTGCCCCCTCTCCTAGTCACACCCTGTTTTTCACCATTTAATCCCCATTGATTTTCACTCTCTTTTTGCTCCACCCTCTCTTCGTCACATCCTGTTTTACACCCTACCACTTCTTTCCTGGAGAGTATAAATGCAGATGAATAAAGCCAGCATAGCATTGCATTGCATTGCATCCCAGCTCAGCCATGAGTCCCTGGTTGTCGCTCTCCCTACCACGAAGCTAACCCTTAGTTCAAAGACTGAACCTATGGTCTGTGCATTAAATGTTTGAGACATTCATTCAACCTTTCCCCACTCATATTAATTAAATAGTTATTTATATGACTATAAGTTATTAGGAGTGTACATAAACAGCATTCCCACCATGAAAAGACTGTCCCATCCCATCCTCCCCTCACTCAAACATCCCCCCCCCAACTTGAACAAATATCTACCTTCACCCTCAACCTAGAAATTTTTACTTTGGTGTCCAACTCCAAATTCAGTCAAATCCTTTTTTGAGTTTTCCTTTCTGTTCTTCTTTCTCAACTTCTGTTTATGAGTGGGATCATCCCATACTCGTCTTTGTCTTTCTGACTTAGCTCACTTAACATAATTCCTTCTATCTCCATACAAGATGGTTCATTGTTCTTAATAACTGTGTAATATTCCATTATGTAAATATACCACAGCTTTCTCAACTGTTCATCTGTTGTTAGGCACCTGGGTTACTTGCAGGTTTTAGCTATTATGAATTGTGCTACTATGAACATAGGTGTACACATTTTGGTTGGGTGTTATAGAGTCCTTGTAATATAACCCTAGGAAAGGAGTTATTGAGTCATATGGAAGGCCTATATCTAGCATTATAAGATTCTCCAGACTGCTTTCCACAGAAGTTGGACCAATTTACATTCCCATCAGCAGTGCAGAAGGGTTTCTTTGCCCCCATAACCTGCCCAGCATTTATTGCTGCTGTCATTTTTTATATATGCCATTTTCACAAGGGTGAGGTGGTATCACAATGTCTTTATTTGCATTTGACCATTTTTTCTATGGCCCTGCCTTCTCTTCCTTTCTTCCCCCCTGCCCGCCATGGACATAGGCTTTAAAATTTTTTTTTTTTTTTTTAATTTAAGAAAGGAGAAATTAACAAAACCATAGGTTAGGAGGGATACAACTCCACACAATTCACCACCTAATCTCTATATACCATCCCCTCCCCTGATAGCTTTCCCATTCTCTATCCCTCTGGGAATATGGACCCAGGGTCGTTGTACTCCCCAATAAAGTCCCCAAACCCAGATATAGACCAGGTCCCCTGAGACAGAGTATATGTTCACACATATCCATAAACCAGGGGAAAAATATATACCTGAAAGCAAATATATACCTGAAGTGAGTACCCCCCAACACTTCATCTGCACTATTCCAGCCTTTAGGTCCATGATTGTTCAATAATTTGTTTGGCTTTGTATGTTAACTCTCTTTTCAGCCACCAGGTTCCGGCATGATGCCAGCATGATGCCGACCAGACTTCCCCGGACTAAGGACCCCACCAATATGTCCAGAGACTTCTCTTCCTTTCTAAGTCATATGTATCTCTACTGCTACTTCTAAATGTCTTTCATTTTTCCTCTTCTCTTTCAGGTCTTGATGAAATTGGAGTTCAGAGAAATAACAGTCAACCCTTATCTGTGACCTGCTGCTTCCAATAAAGAGAATGGGGTCACAGAATCTAGGTGGTGGGAACAGTGTGGAATTGTACCCCTGTTATCTCATAATTTTATAAATCAACATTAAATCACTAGTTTAAAAATGAAGAAAGAAAAAAAAAAGAAATTTAGAGAGGACTGAAATGACTGTTGTTATAATTGTCTTGAAAGACATCTTTCACAACAAGTTAAGATCTTTGTAATCTGAAAAGTTGGGTATGAGTCAGATAAAGAGATACTTAGATAAGCTTGGATTTATGAATAACTAGTGATACATGTATAACTGTTTTTATTAAACCTTCTAAACCACAGACACATTCAGATTTGTCCAAAAATGTAAAATGACAACGTACAAGTGAAATTTTCTAAAATGTCAGTTTTTATCTGCAAAAGAATTAATATAGACAAAATAGCAAAAGACTGCAGAGGAACTTGATATGGCTGATAGCACAAGATCTTAGTGGAATATTGCCTCAGGAAAAAATAATATTTTATAAGAAGATATTGAGATAATCTAGACCTCACAGGTCATTCATAGTAATGTGGGAAAGGTGATAAACTACGGTAGCTTTTTTCCCCACTAAGTTTAAAAGCAAATAGTGAGCAATATTTTTAGTATACTAGAAGAACAGAGTTTCAGTATCTTCAAAAATATGTAGGGAGTGAAATAAAACTGAATCAAGATGACATAAAAAAAACTCCTAAAGCAAAAGAAAAATGAAAATCCACTGACTATCCTTCCCCTTTGGAAGTGAAGTTTGAAAATCAGTGTGCTCTCACTCCCTTTCCCTCCCATTGCCCTTCACACTTTTAATTTTCTGAAGTTTCCTCTTCTTAGTCAATATTTTTGTACTCTTTCATCTTTTTTCATAAATCTAGCTATATCTGACAATAATGAAAATATGCAGTTAGAATGGTGCTATCAATATTCAAGCATAAATATCCCACAAACTAAAGGGAGAGCCCCCAAACACTAGCCATAGTGGAAACATCTAATTGCAAATTCTGCTTCAACTAATACTTTGTGCCAACTGAGGTTTCTTTGTTCATCACTTTTTCCTATTCAGTATTTAGAAAACAGAAAGAAAGAAAGATAGAAAGAAAGAAAGAAAGAAAGAGGAAGAAAGGAAGGAAGAAAGAAAGGTAAAAAGAAAGAAAGAAAGAAAGAAAGAAAGAAAGAAAGAAAGAAAGAAAGAAAGAAAGAAAGAAAGAAAGAAAGAAAAGGAAAGAAAGGAAGAAAAAAAGCCTCTCATATAAGGTGGTTACAAAGTCCTAAATTAGTTCTGGGTTTATAAGTTTAGTAACACAAAAACTTAACTTTTTTTCTTATCTCCTTCCTAGACAGCAGTAATTATTTCAGTGTTTTTTTCTTCTTTATTACAAGAAAAGTAGATACTTGAGGAAAAAAATTACTCATTACAGCCCAGCAAAATATTTAATTGAGCCTGTTATTTCTGTTGTATTAGATTGAAATTCTTTTTTTAATGTTTATTTATTTATTTATTTTCCCTTTTTGTTTGTCCTTGTTTTATTGTTGTTGTAGTTATTGTTGTTATTGATGTCTTCGTTGATAGATAGGACAGAGAGAAACAGAGAGAAGAGGGGAAGACAACGAGGAGTAGAGAAAGACAGATACCTGCAGACTTGCTTCACTGCCTGTGAAGCAATACCCCTGCAGGTAGGAAGCTGGGGGCTCCAACTGGCATCCTTACACAGGTCCTTGTGCTTTGCACCATGTGCACTTAACCCACTATGCCACCACCTGACTCCCAGGATTGAAGTTCTTTACATATGAGATATATAAAATAAACAAAATAAAATAAAACCATCACTTTGAAGTGAAATATATTCTCTGCAAAGTCAAAAGTATTTTCATACATAGATCCTGCTATCAGATATAGAAGACAGGCTAACAATTTTAAAATAAATTGTGCACATTTTATTTCTAAAATAGTATAAAAAGGGTCACAGGAGGTGGTATATCTGATTAAGCGTACACACGAACATGCAGAAGAAATTATGTTCAAGCCCCCATTCCCTACCTACAAGGGGAAATCTTCACAAGTGTTAAATCAAGTATTGCAGGTTTCTCTGTCTCTCTCCATCTCTATCTCCCTGGTCTCCTTTCAGTTTCTATTCTTTATCCTCTGGGAGGATGGACCAACCAAAGATCTTTATAGGGTACAGAAGTTGGGAGGTCTGGCTTCTGTAACTACTTCTCCTCCAGGGTCATTTCTAGGTCTTGATGCCCACTCTTCCTGGTGGCCATTTTTCTCCTTTTGTTTCCCCTTTATTTGATAGAAAGAGAGAAATTGCCCTGAAACCTAAGGCTAAATTGTCAATGAATATGAGCAATATATTTTACATGTTATTGGTCATTCTATAGAATGTATAGAATACAACAGAAATTGACTATCAGTCTTGGATTTTTCTTCTTCCTAGGGTATAAAGGCAAATGTTAGTACTGTTCTGCATTTACAGTCTTAAATATAACACAAGTAGAATCTTGTCTTTTGACCATTTCTGGGGTTTATAAATCTTAGGATCTTTACTTTTTTTTTGTTTCTTTCTTTTTTAATTTTTTATTTTAATGTATTTATTTATAAAATGGAAACACTGACAATACCATAGGATAAGATGGGTACAGTTCCCACCACCAAAGCTCCATATCCCATCCCCTCCCCTGATAGCTTTCCTATTCTTTAACCTTCTGGGAGCATTGATGCAGGGTCATATGGGGTACAGAAGGTTGGAAGCCTGGCTTCTGTAATTGCTTCCCCACTGAACATGGGCATTGACAGATCCATACTCCCAGTTTTTCTCTCTCTTTCCCTAGTGGGGTGGAGCTCTGAGGAAGCAGAGCTCCTGTCAATCACTGTATCAATATTTGTGAAATTTTACCATGTATTATATGCAAGAAGTGTCATATTTTTTGTTGTTATTTGGCTGTTTTTTCCCATTCCCCTATTATGTCATGATTACATTTCTCCTAGGACATCTATTTTGTCTGGGTGCATGTTGTGGGAGAGAGAAGAGACCAGGAACTAGTGGCAGCATGGTAGAACAATTCTTTATTGATGTGGGAGTTCCAGAGTTGGGTGCAAGCACAGCGGGTTTAGGCCACATGGAGCTAGCAAAATGGCCACCTCCTGCTATGCACGCCAGCCCTTCTTCAGGTCTGGATGGGGAGAGAAAAAGAGAGGGAACAAAAGCAGAAACAAGAGTGACTTTTATAGGAGAATTCCAGAAGTGGCAAGTTGGGATGGAATTGGGTAGGAAAGGGTGTGGAGAAAACAAGGCACTCTGGGAAGGGAGAAAGGTTACATAGCAAGAGTTGCTATAGTTTTAGCTGGTGGAAGGACGATACCCTGAGGGGGTAATCTGGTGGTGGAAGAGTCATTTTAAAACAAGGCAGAAAATTGATATGTAAATAATATTTGCATGGAAATATAGTAGTTTGTGGGCCCTACCAATGTCCAGCCACATCTGCACAATTTCCCAACATTATTTCACTCTTTTTATATCAGATAAGAGAAGAGAGAGGAGGGACCAACATCACAGTGCTCCCAGATAATATCAGGAATAAAATTTGTGTGGATTACAAGGCAAGGTACAAGCCATCTCCTGACCACTAGAAAGTACAAAATTTTTTAGATGAAGCACAATTAAATACTTTTATATGTATACATTAATTTTGGACTAATAAGATTTTTTTCTGAGACTTTTTTTAAAATTTACTTATTGGCTAGAGACAGACAGAAATTGAGAGGCAGGGGCAGATACAGAGAGACACCTGCAGCACTGCTTCACTACTTGTGAAGCTTTCCCTCTCCAGGTAGGGACCAGGGAACTGAACTTGAGTCCTTGTACACTGCAATATGTTTGCTCAACAAGGCATGCTACCACCCAGACCTTAAGATACCTTCATTTTTTATTACAGAGATTAAATGAAACATGCAGCCATTTAAAAATGTATACACCTGAACTAAGTCATCTCCAATTTCAGGAGGAAGTGTGAGCATTTTAGAAGGTCAAGTATAGAGGTGTTTAAGATGATGACAAGGAGATATGTACATTAATAACCAAATCAGAATTTTAGCGTTGATAGAGAAAAGTTTGATTGGAAAGTGAGTAAGTTTGAGGTAACAGGAACAATACAGAGATTAGACAGAGAATAATATAGCAACAAACTGCAACTTCTTCAAAACCAGAAGCAATTTTCAAAGGGACACAAAGAAGAACAACCTTATCATCCCATCAGAATCCTCCACTCTCTTACCCAACCCCTTACCCACAACTCCCTCGCCACCCTCAACCCCTCAGGGCTAGGTCAGAGCAGTCCATGAGAATTAGGTTGTTTTGTTTTTATTTCCTCCAAAGTTATGCCTGGGGCTCAGCGACATCACAACAAACCCACTGCTTCTGAAGACTACTTTTATTCTTCTTCTTTTCTTTTAATCTTTTATTTTTATTTGATAACACAGAGACAAACTGAGAAGAGAGTGGACATAGAGAGGAGAGAAGGAGAGAGAGAGAAAGAAAGAAATTTGCACTCTTAGGGGGTCCGGTGATAGCGCAGTGGGTTAAGTGCATGGATCAGCTGAAGGTTCCAGTTTGGACCTGGTTCCCCACCTACAGGGGGTTGCTTCCACTTCACGGGTGATGAAGCAGGTCTGCAGGTATCTGCCTTTCTCTCCCCCTCTCTGTCTTCCCCTCCTCTCTCCATTTCTCTCTGTCCTATCTAACAACAACTGTAAAAGAGTAAGTTCACCAAATTGATTCAATTAGAACTCCCTCATATAGAAAGGTGATTTTAGTGATTAAGAGCAAAAATTTCCCCACTGAAGGACAACAGAGAGTTTCTGATTAACTAAGAATGTTTATAGAAGAGATACTGAAACCCATCTGCCTTGTAACCTTTATGCCTTGAAGTTATATGATAACCCACATATTTTAGCTTCTGTAATCTCGCTTGCTTACTGGCAGTACCACATGGTAGTTTCGGAATGTTTATTCTAGGAATGTACTCATGTGACCTCCTTGAGATCTCCACTCCCATTCCCTTTAAAAGGGAGTCGAGTTCCAGACCTCGAGATCTCAGAGCTATAGGGCCATATGGCACACAGGCCTGGGATCACCTATCTAGGATTTGTCTCTTGTTTTTGTGTAAGTCTATGTACTGGCCTTATTTTCACTCTTTGAAACTTAAGAATAAATTGCTTATACTTCATATATGGTAGTCATGTCAGTTTGTGTGGGTTCAAATCAGAAGCGCTCTTTCACAACAACAAAAGCAATGAAAATAATAATAATAACAACAATAATAAGGATAACAACAACAACAAAAAGGGAAAAATGGCCTCCAGGGGCAGTGGATTTGCAGTGTGGGCACCGAGCCCCAGCAATAACTCTGGAGGCAAAAATAAATAAATAAAAATTATATATATATGTATATATATATATACATATATATATATATATACATATTTATATATATATATATTTACATATATATATTTGCAGTCTTGGTTCTCCAGTCATGAACCCCCCTCCCCAACACACACACACACACACACACACATACACAGGAAGAAATCTGGGGCTTGAACCAAGGTCCTTGCTCATGGTAACATTGGGAGAACTGCATTTCAGCAAATCTGTAGGAACAAATTTCAGCAAAAAGACTGAAGGTGCAACATTGAGGCTCATTCCACTAAAGCAGGAGTGCCACCTTGAAGAGCGACAGCTTCACCAACTACTGAGATTTCTGACTCTCTGAAGTTTCTCATCAATAGTAAAACTTTTTCTGGTGGGCTGCACTACCTATCCATGGCATCCCATCAGGGTCCCCCATTACTGTGGTAACCTTGCCTAAATGAATATTTCAAGTTATTTGACCCCAAAGTCTGTCTTCCCTGCATTCCTTCTAGACACCTTCTATTTATTTATTTATTTAATTAATTCTTCTAGACACCTTCTAATTGGATGAATTGCCACTTCTCTGTCTGAGCCACCTTCTCCCCAACTTTAAAAAAAAAATAAAAAATAAGCAATACAGCTATTTATTTAGATCCATTCATGTTATCCAGGCAGTCAAAAATTAATGACAAAATTTATTTTTAAAAATCACCATTTTTAAAATTAACTACATTTTGGAGGAAACAAAGGAATTAACATAAAAGTAGGGACACAATGTTACTGTAGGTTTGTTATTCTTTATCTGGATTCAGTTAGCTATTAATTAAATTAAGTGGAATTATCTGGTGAAATGCAATTAAACATATTCCTTGTGCTTTCTTAAACAAATCCTGGTACTGAACTAGAAATCACATTATGCTAACCCCAGTAAGATTTTGCTTTAAGCTCTAAAATATTACATAATCTTTCTGAAGTATTAAAAACTGAATCAGCATAAAGTTAGCATGGAAATAAAGACCAAGTGAGTCTGATTATAATACATATCATAGTAATATTGTTTTTCAAAAATTCCTACTTGATTGTATTTACATATGACCAAGACAAAATAAAAGTGAAAATAATTGGACTAATAAATGAGCCAATGTCTACTCGGTCTTCTTTTTCTTTGTTTTATACCCCCATCTTCTTTTTATCCTTTTAGTTTTCCTTTCTCTCTTTCCACTTACTGAATATTCATTCACATACAGGTAGAAAAGATAAGAGGAAAATGTGCACATTTCCTTTAGAAACTTGCTTCTTCTTTTTTTTTTTTTTTACAATACACAGCTCCTATTATGCAGGATCTCTGTTGAACTTATTTCCAAATGCAATGTATGAAACTTCCTAGGAAAATCACAGTGGTAATTTGTGTTTGACCTAACATGACATTATATTGTATGTTATTTTGCATTCAAAAAATAATGCATATCATTGAAAGGTATGGGCTTTCCAACTTAGAAAACACTGAAATTATTCACTGATTTATAAAGGGTTTTTTTGGGGGGAGGGGTGTTTTAGTGTTTGGGATCCAACTAATACACACATTTGAAGCTTACAGTGTACCACTGAACAATATCCCCAGTTACATTTTTACTTTTTTTAACAACTATTTGGAAAAATGTATATGGCCTATTCTATCTGTACTGTTAGGTGAAAAAAAGATAAAAAATTTAGTTGCTAGGGAGTTGGTTCAGTAGAAAAAATAAATTCATTTTACATACAAAGCCCCAGTTACTATCCCTGGTAATCCCCATGCCAGATTTTACTCTTCTCTCTCTTGTAAAATAAACACATCTTTAAAAAAACATTATGGGGATTTTACCAAAACAGGTTATTATGTGCAAAGATTTGGTTTAAACCCCTTGTTCACACCTATAGTGGGGAAACTTTATGAGAGGCGAAGCAGTGCTGCAGGTATCTTTCTCTCTCCCTCTCTCTCTCCCCACATCAAATAAATGAAACGGGAAAACAATAGGTGGAAAGAGCAATGAATTCATAGTGCAGGTACTGAGCACCAGTGATAACACTGGAGAAAGAAAGGAAGGAAGGAAGGAAGGAAGGAAGGAAGGAAGGAAGGAAGGAAGGAAGGAAGGAAGAGAGGGGGGAGGGAGGGAGGAGGGAGGGAGGAAGGAAGGAAGGAAGAAAGAGAGAGAGAAAGAAAGAAAGAAAGGAAGGAAGGAAGGAAGGAAGGAAGGAAGGAAGGAAGGAAGAAAGAAAGAAAGAAAGAAAGAAAGAAAGAAAGAAAGAAAGAAAGAAAGAAGTTAAGAAAGGGGGAGTCAGGCGGTAGCACAGGGGTTTAAGTGCACTTGGAGCAAAGCACAAGGACTGGCATAAGGATCCCAGTTCAAGCCTCAGGCTCTCCACCTGCAGGGGAGTCCCTTCACAGGCAGTGAAGCAGGTTTGCATGTGTCTGTCTTTCTCTCCCCTTCCTCTCTCCATTTCTCTCTGTCATTATAACAACAATAATAACTACAACAACAACAAAAAAGGGCAACAAAAGGAAATAAATAAATATTTTTTAAAAAGAAACTAAGAAAGGAAGGAAAGAAGGAAGGAATGAAGGGAGGAGGGGAGGGAAAGGGAAGGAGCAAAAGAATAAAGAAGGAAGGAAGGAAAGAAAGGAAGGAAGAGGGAGGAAGAGAGAAAGATAAAAAGAAGAAAGGAACATTCTATCTAATAGATATAATTTAAATACAGTTGGCTATTTTCTGATGTGTAACAAATGATGTGGCTAAACTATTTTAACAATGTGTTTCTTTAGATAAAAGTGTCAGGACATTGTTGTCCCCTGCCCTGCCAAATTTTGATATCTCTCATTGAAGTATCAGTACATGATCCCATTATACAAGTTTCAGGTGTGCATAACTGAAAATCAGAGTGTCTGGCCTATTTGTCTTAATTTATTTATTTTTAATAGGATAAAAAGATTTTGAAAGCAGAGGATGAGATAGAGAGGGAGAGAGAAAGAACCTGCAGACTTACTTCACTTACAAAACTTCCCCTCCTGCAAGAGAAGAGTGGGTGTTTGAACCAGGATCCTAGAGCATGGTAGTGTGTGCATTTAACTGTGTGTCCACTGCCTGGCCCCCTGCTTAATGCTTTCCTGAAGTTTTCTTCATACAGATTGCATATTCTTTCTTGTTTATGTTTATACAAGACAACTGTTATATATTTCTTAGAGTTCTTTGACATTTTCATGCTCAATCAGTGCCTTAATATGCATAATCATTTTCAAGCATAGATTTGCCCAAAGGTTTAGATCTAAACCGTCAATATTAAACAGTAAAATTTCTTAACCATGTGCTGAATTGTTTTCTAACAGGAAACTTTTTACCAAATCCAACTAGTTTTATTATCTTTCATTTTATTTTTCCAGTGTTATTTGCTTGATTAAAATCAAAGAGGAATCAAGCCCCTTTCAGAAACCTTAAAATTTTTCCAGATATGAGTATGAGAAATGAAGACTGCACTTACATTACTTGGAAGTAACTGCAGTAATACATTTAAGCAAAAGAAGCCGCTCTCTGTTTCTTCTTATTATGCAAAGGTGAAGGAAATTTTGAAAAAATAAAATCTCATGAAGAAGATTCTTTTTTTTTTCCTCATTATTTTAGCAAGCAGTATCATCTTCTCCTGTTGGCTGTGGGAGTGTGACTATGTAGTTACCTACCACTTCTCATTATATTTTAGCCTAATAGGAGCAAGGATAATTTCAGCCTTGCTACTGGGTGATTGTGAATGTGCTTATTATCTGTGGCTTCTCTGAATTTGCAGGAGTACAATATGTTCCCTCTCATGTTTGTTCATCAGCTGAGAGAAAATATTTTTCATGGTCCTTGTTTATGCTACATTCTAAGGGAATAAAAATATTAGCACTTACTACAAAGAAGATGGGTGTTAACAGAGATTAAATTATGCATCCTTCAAATTATGAATTCACAAATATAAATTCATAAAACATTGGTAACAATATATGTAGAGAATTTTTTTCTTTAACTCCAGAATTATGAAGGCATACACTTAATTCATGAAAATCGACTTTTACTTTTTCTGTGATTATATCATTAATTTCTAAAACAACCACTGGAAATGTAACTTTTCTAGATCTTTTAAATTATAATAATCATTTAGTCATATCACTTATTACCCATCAAAATAAAGACAAGTTAGTATAAATTGTATCTAAATTATTCCCTTTAGAGTGTCTTCTACTTAAAATGTAAGGAAGATAGTATTTCTCCTGATGATTATTATTTATTTTAAAATAAGCAAAACAAAATTCAAATCCTTAACTAGATCCACACCTTTCTAGACTGTCAGTGAATATCAGACTTAAATATAAGAGTCCTAGAATCTGCATTGGGTACAGCCATGTCTACAGATCAGAGCATAGTGCCTGGAAAACAAATATATAGATAGGGTAAATAAATGAGTGAGTGACTAGACTTCATATTCTATATCCTCTAAATATACTCAGTGTTGAGCAGCAATAACAATAACACCAACGAAATTTTCAGCAGAGTGAACACAATCTAGCGACCCCCAGTGCAAGAAATTTCAATAGAACCAGGTAGATCAAAACTAAATCATACTGAACACAAATTCTCAGCCAGCTTGGTAACACAGACAATGAGCAAACTTGAAAAGAAAGTATATTTTTCAATCTTTGTGCTTATAAAAAAAAAACCAAAATACCATTTTCCCTTCATAATAGAGCAATATTTCTAAATTTTTACAATAAGTATTTTTCTCACTCTCCAACAGTTCCTTTACTCCACAGCATTTTTATCCATTATTGAAAAGTCACTTACTGATTAATGTTCATTCAGAAAAAGGGCCTCAGCTGTACTTTGCAGGGCCTGTGCATTCTATTTCACCAATACATGGTGGATCAATATGCATATATGTGTATAGAACCATGAGTGAGGTCATTCAGAGTGAAACTCATGTCTTATGGAAACATGTTTCAGCTTTTTCTGCAAAGCTGGTCTCCGGATTCATTCATTTGTTGTCTATGCTCATTCCAGGTTTATGGCTTTGTTTCTTGGTTCGTTTGTCACCCAATCACTTGTTTTATGTCTCAAAGTCTCAGTCCATTTCTTTGGATGAATGGAAGGCCCACAAATCTAAAGAGCTTTGTCCCTGAATGTCTTCTCTGCCTCTTGACTACAGAAAACGAATTATTACAGGCCTTCATGTTGAGAAAATTGAGGGAAATAGAGGTTTTAAATGTTTCCAGCACTTGGGAGTCAATATTCAAACCCAGGCAATCTGACCCCAGACTCTGATCTCTACCACGACAACAAAGAGACAAGAAAACGCCTTTCAAATTTCATTAGCCTTCATTAGAATGAGATTCAAAACTGTCACAACAATTAAAAATCACCTGTTATTATGTAACCTTATTTACACAAAAGCTAATGAAGCACGGATTTGTCAGATGACACTGGGTACAGACTGTAGTTTCTTAAATATCAAGATCAGTGAATGCAAAATGCAAGAGGGTGTCTCCTGCAGTTGATGGAAAATAAGAGAGAAATCAACAATATAATCTAAAGACAAAGCTGTAATGGTTCAAGTGATTCCCATGCCACTCAAATTACAAAAAAAAAAAAAGTAGTAAGCCCTGTTTCTATGACTTTCTTGCACCTGACTACAGAGGCTGCAGAGTAAAGACCAGCTCATAGACAGCAATATTGGGGGGAGGGGTGATAGGTTTTTAAGATTACCTGAGCAATAACTATCCCCCCAAATAAATATAAACAATGCAATGACTAAAATATCTTCTGGATACTTTGAATGTGAGATATTAAAATAATTAGTAGTTATTTGTTCTTTAAGGAAAAGAAACAGTTTCTAGAAAGTTGTATTGGTTTCCAGTTGCTACTGTAGCAAATTACCACTATCTGTGTAATGTAAGACAATGCAAGTTTACAGCCTCAGATATAGCATAGTGTTTAAAGCACTAGACTTATATGCATAGCTCCTGAGTTTGAACCCTGGTGTTACATCATGTACCAAAGCAGTGCTCTGCTTCTCTGTCTCTGTCTTTGTCTCTCATTAACCAATCTTCCTCTGGTGGTAGATAGAGTATGTTTTCCAACCTCCCTTCAAAGAATGGAATAGTCTCTACTACTGTTGAACCACATTGAGGGCAAGGTCCTATAGGGGACCACAAAGGGGTCCATTATGTTGTTCCTGATGGAGATGACAAGTGACAGTGGCAAGAGGAATCTGTTAGAGGTCTAGGTCCATCTGTGTGAGAATCACAGGACTCCCAGGTGATGGTGGCCTAGTAGTGACTAAAGAGTCATTAAGTACGCCAGTCTCTTGTCCTTATTCAGCTTTCATACTCCTTGCTTTGTCTGGCAATGTTAGCTTTGGAGTTATTGAGGGATATGTAATAAGAGGTAAGTGAGGAGGGTAACTAAAACTAAGTAGGAACTGTTTCATTAGGTACTTTAAGGTGTCTTTTTAGGTCTTACTATTTGCTTGCTTCATTTATTGACTCACTGTAAGCTATTGCGCACATTTGCTTTATGGTGTATATTTTCCCCTAACTTATGGATACATGTACATATGCCTTATCTCATGGACCCTGGTCTAGATCTAGGTTTTGAGGTTTTGTTAAGAAGTGCACCACCTGAAATGGAATTAAGAAGTCATAAGCTAAGAAAGGTCTCACCAGAGTAATGAAGCTAAAGGGTTGACATTCCATGTCTGAAATCTCTGGACACAGTCCGAAGTGTAACACGCTGAGGTGGTACCCATTGCATTGATTAGGTTGCAATTAGCAGATGCAGTATCAATTGGTATGAACTGGGAGAAGCATGTAAGAAAGTGAGCCCTACCCTAGAGGTTCCAAGCCTAGAAGAAATATGGCTTTATAGAGATAGGGGAAGTTTCCTGGTGTTAAAGAGTTTAAGAAGGCAATAGATAATTATTGCTAAAACCAAATCATTTGGCAATTGAGTTAACTTTGAAAATCCTTTTGTCAGTATTTGCTGTATCATACAAGACCTCAGCAAAATGTATGTCCTTTAATGCTACTTATATATAGCTGTATCTTATAAAGTAATGCCACCAACTGTTTCTGTTGTCTCTGGTCTAAGTTTTTTTTTTTTTTTTGTGACAAGGATAGAAAAATACAGTCTCATTCATGCAAGGTATATATTCTACCACTAAGCCACTTGCTAGATTGCTATAAACAAAAATTAAACAAAAGAGAGGATATAATCACACTATACATTCAAACTAAGTTATATTTCTGTAATTCCAAGTAATTTAATTCTCATATTAACCAGTGGAAACTACAACACTTGTTAAAAATACTGATGTGGAAATGGAAAAATGGTTTTTAGAATTTTTTTAAATTGTCCAATACAGCAGTGAGAATTTTTTTCTAAAATTAAAACAGAATAAGCTATATGTTAAAATTGTGATAGCAGTGGTAACTAAGCACAGAAATTATAACTTAATTTCAAAACCTGACCTTGATTCCCAGTTCTGTGACTTTCTTTCTTTTTTTAAATTCTTTATTGGGGAATTATTTTTGGCAACACTATTATTATTTATTATTTATTATTATTATTTATTGGCAAATGCTAGAAGAAGAAGAAGGGGAATTAATGTTTTACATTCAACAGTAAATACAATAGTTTGTACATGCATAACATTACCCAGTTTTCCATGTAACAATACAATCCCCACTAGGTCCTCTATCATCCTTTGTGGATCTGTATTCTTCCCCTCCCATCACCACCACACCCTGTGTGGAATATGGGCCATAGATCAAATTGATGGGGTTTACAGTTAACTATATTTATATATGTTCTCCATATTTGGGAGTTACTCTCTTCCCTGATCCAGCTTTCTAATCCTTTTCCAACTATGACACCATCTCCCCAGACAATAACCTGGGTCCATCTGCATATCAGCTGTCAGGCACAGGCAAAAACTAGTAAAGTCATAGACCCCTTGGAATATACCTAAAATAAACCTACTAGCTTTTTCCAAAACAGAGATCCCAAGTCTTCATCTGTAATATTCTTTCTGTTAGGTTCATGATTAGTCAATAGTTTATTCTGCTTTATATTTTAAATCTTTTTCAGCCACCAGGTTGCAGATGACACCATGATGCCAACCTGGGCGAGGACCCCACCATGTATCCTAGAGCCCACCACCCCAGATCCTTGCCCTACTAGGGGAAGAGAGAGACAATCTAGGAGTATGGGCTAAAATGCCAACGCCCATATTCAGTGGGGAAGCAATTGCAGAAGCCAGACCTTCCAACTTCTGCACCTCATAATGATTCTGGGTTCATACTCCCAGAAGGATAAAGATTAGGTAAGTTACCAAGGGAGGGGATTGAATAAGGAGTTCTAGTGGTGGGAACTGTGTGGAACTGTGCCCCTCCTATCCTATAATCTTATCAATACTCCCATTTTATAAATAAAAACTAAAAAAAAAAAAAAAGAGAGAGAAAAGAAAAGAAATCATCCATTTAGTGGAATAGAACATAATTGTATATAGTATTCAAAATTCCCATTGAGTTTAAATAAGAAAACATATTCACTAGGTTCTACCACAAGTATGCATTAGACAGAGATTGCTACTAATATTTTTATTTATTTGTTTGTGTGGTTTGTTTTTTTTTTTGACACCTGATGACCTACTTCACCACCTGTGAAGGGACTCCCATCTAGGTGGGGAGCCAGGGCTCAAACCAGGATCCTTACACAGGTCCTTGCGCTTTGCGCCACATGCGCTTAACCACTGTGCTACAGCCCGACCCCCATATTTTTATTTATGTTCAGTAATTCCTTTGTTTTCCATAAAAGTATGCATGAAAGGGTGTGCTTAGAAAGTCACTGACAGAGACCTAGCAACAATGGCATTTTTTTTCCCCAGAACATTGCTCACTTATGGTTTATGGTGGTTGTAGGTAATGAACTTGGGACTTCAAAGCTTCAGGCATGAAAGTATTTTGAATGATTATTGTACTGTCTCCATACATCTATGTTTTTAAAAGATTTAATATTTCAAGGAGCATGTGATTATTAGAATTGTGTGGAGTTGTACCCCTCCTACCTTATGTTTTTGTTCATTAATCCTTTCTTAAATAAAAAATTTTTAAAAAAGAAAGAAATGTATTAACAATTTGAGCCCACTATTAAAATTAAATATGATGATCAGTTTGAAGTTTTAAGTGCTTATTTTGAAGGAACATATACTCAGAGCTATGTTCTATCCATCAGAAAGTCTGAGATATTCGATCCATTTTTCCCCTCTCATGTTAATTAAATATTGATTTATGAAAATATAAGTCATAAGAGTGTATATTGACACCAGTCCCATCACCAAAGGTCTTTGTCTTGCAAAACTCATATATAATATATCTAAGTTGAGGAATCGGAAGAAAATACCATAACAGAAATTCTGGCATCTAAATTATGCAGTATTTAATTTGTAAGGGAGATTTCTTAACTTTTACTCTCAGTTATTACTAAAACCCATTTTGATTAGTCTACCAATTCAATATCTAATATGTAATAACACATACATATTATTTCATTAAAATAAAAAAAGGCAATCAGTATCTAATTGTTCTTTCAGTATGCATGTAACCAAGGACTAGGAGATGAGTGTTCAGCAGAACTGTTCAGTTAGACCCAGGACTTGATTGCCAGAGGGCCTAGTTCAATCCTTAGCACTGCATATGGCAAATCTGAACAATGCCCTGCTGTCTCTCATAAAAAGAAAACACAGTTTGAGCTGAACTTTATAGTCTAAAAACATTCTGACAGAAATAAATACTTTCAATTCTTTCTTGGGTGAGTACATTTTTAGAGAAAATTGTCTTAATGGCAATATTCTTCAGACTTTGAACTAATGGAAAAAAGAGGAAACAAATAAATAAAATGTAATTAGTCTACTTTATACAGAACAATATGTTTATCAGAATAATCTGTTTCCAAGAGATATTGTTCAGTTGGCCCTGGAATAGCAGAGTCCCTTCATATATACTAGTAAATAAAACAAATCCAGGGAGTTTCTTCATATTGGTAATTTAAGTGCAAGGCATTCACTACAAGGAAAATCTTCTATGCTAGTCGAACATTCAAGTGATAATGCCAGGAATCTAAATGTGGATATAGTTATGGAAAAGAAGAAAAAAAAAGGTGAACAGATAGTTTTGAAATCATTGGCAAAATAAGTTATAAATTTTATATAAAAGCAGATGACACATACTTTCCTTGCACATCATCAATCTATAAAATATTATTCTCATGAGAGCTTAGAATGAAGTTTGAAAGTGCTAAGGAAATGGTTCTATTAGGACAAGAAAAAGTGGCAAGCATGCTGACTAAAGAAACCTATGTCTCTTCCCCTGGCATCAATAAAAAATAATAATAACACAAGGTTAAGTAGTCATTGAAACATACTGTCCATGGTAAAAGATAAAAATGATATTGCCTGGAGTCGGGCTATAGCGCAGCAGGTTAAGAGCACATGGCACAAAGCTCAAGGACTAGCTTAAGGATCCCAGTTCGAACCCTTGGCTCCCCACCTGCAGGGGAGTCGCTTCACAGGCAGTGAAGGAGGTCTGCAGATTTCTACCTTTCTCTTCCCCTCTCTGTCTTCCCCTCCTCTCTCTATTTCTGTCTGTCCTATCTGACAACGACAACAACAGTAACTACAACAACATGAAAAACAACAAGGGTAACAAAAGGGAAAAATAAATATAAAAAAAAAAGATACTGCATAGAACACCCTCACCAAGGAAAATAAAAGCCTTTCCTTATGATAACAAACCATAAGCATAAGACATTTTAGATGGTATAAGATTCAAAGTAGGCAAAGTGAGGACAAAATTCCAGTACCTCATTTCTATTCCTACAACTCTGTATTTCTTTTCTTTTTTTAAAGTAGTTCATCTTTTCCCCTTTTGTTGCCCTTGTTTTATCATTGTTGTGGTTATTATTGTTGTTATTGATGTCGTCATTGTTGGATAGGACAACAATGGATGGAGAAATGGAGAGAGGAGGGGAAGACAGAGGGGGGAGAGAAAGATAGACACCTGCAGACCTACTTCACCGCTTGTGAGGTGACTCCCCTGCCAGTGGGGAGCCGGGGGCTCCAACTGGGATTCTTAAGCTGGTCCTTGCGCTTTGTGCCACCTATGCTTAACCCACTGCCATACCACTCAACTCCCCCTACAACTCTATATTAATGGAAAATGGATGATTAAAAGCTCCACAAAGGGACGAGTGGGGAAGCTGCAGTTGTAGCCTTCCCCAGCTGCTAGAAGTAGTTTATTGAAACTCTGGGAAGCACCATATTGGGAGTCACTTTCTGCATTAACAGGTGTTAATACAGATACCCAGTTCACCACCTGTCGAATTTGTGGCCTACCAAAGCCAAAGCACACATGAATGCCTAGACTGGATTTTAGCTACATATCAGAACTGAACCCCATGGCATGACTATCTCTCAATAGGTTCTGTAAAATATTCACTAGTGCAAGTTCTACCACTGATTACCACATCCAGGACTTCATGGAGCATCAAACATAATTAAAAGACACATAAAAATAGATTCACTGTTGAACAAAGACAGCAACTGAAAGGAAAACTCTAAATTCAACAAAGCTAGATAAATCTCCTAAAGAAGACATCAAGACAATGATTCTAAGGATGTTCACCATAATGAAAAATTCACAGGAAGAAATGTTCAACAAAATCAGAGAAAATACAAGAAAAGTCATAACAAGAATCATAGAGATAAAGAATAAACTAGCTGAATCCAAGATTACAGTGGGTAGAGTCCACCAGCAGAAAGGCAGGAAACAAAGATTGAAATGGTGAAGTGCAGAAGAGAGTAAGTCATAAAGAAAACCTAGCAAAAAAGAAAAGTGAACTGAAATAAATGAAAATAATATTGGACAACATCAAAAGGAACAACATATCATATGAATACAATAAGTAAATGAGGGAGAAACACAGAATTTTTATTTGAAGAAATACTAGTGGGCTGGGAGGTGGAGCACCTGGTGGAGTACACACGTGACAATGTACAAGAACCAAGGTTCAAGTCCCCAGTCCCCACCTACAAGGGGAACTTCATGAGAAGTGAAGCAGTGCTGCAGGTATCTCTCTCCCTATGCCCACAATTTCCCTCTGTATCAATCCAAATACATTTAAGAAATGAAAATATTTAAAAAGCAAAAAATAAAAAAATAGACATAATCTCCCCCAAATCAATGAAGAATATATACTCATATATCAAAAAAACTCCAATAATTACAAAAATACTAATTCAGATGCTAACCAAGGCACATAATAATATAAACAGCAATCTTCAAAAATTAAAAGAAAATTTCAAAAGAAGCTAGAGGATCAACTTTAAAGTAATTTCCATAAGATCATTAGTTGATTTTTCAGCCAAAGCTATCAACTCTGAAAAAGACTGGCAAGATATATCAAAAGTTTTGAATTAAAATATATCAACCTCAAAGTACTCTAATCAGCTAGCTTACCACTCAGATTAGAAGGAGTCATGAAGAACTTACCAGAAAGCAAATTACATTAATACCCCAATAAGGAAAAAAAAAGAAAACAAGTTACATGAATCCATTACTACTAAACTTAAACTATGCCTATAAAAAGTACTAAATGATCTCAATGAAACCTTTCCTATAATGGTTCAAAAAGTACTAAATGAACTTGAATAAAGTGAAAGAATAGAATTATTTCATCCACTAGGGCAAACACAGAAACTAAACAAGGGAAAGCAAATTCCAATAAAGATAAATCTCTAGAGGATAAGAGGGCTCTGAACTCTAGCTCCATCAGGACCTGGAAAGAGAGAAGGAAAATGGGAGGGACATTTGGACGTAGTAATAGTGGCTTGGGGGAAAAGAGAGGACTGGACCTGGAATTAAAATGGTGCAATTATGTACAAATGCAGACAGATAATTCTAGAGATGATAGTTAATCCATGTCTGCAACCTTGGGAGAACTACTATGGCTTACAATGGAGCGAGTAGGGATTCAGAACTCAGGTGGTGGCAATTATATGGAATTGAATTATGGAATTATACTATTGTTGACATGAAATCTTGTAAATCAATATTAAACCACTAATAAAATTTATTTTTTAAGATAAACCTCCAGACTCAAACTGCAAAACTGAGATTCTTCAAGGGAGTGGGGAGGGACGGTTGGGTAGCCATGTTGGAAAGAATCCAGTTGGAATTTGGTGGAGGGATATTGGTGCTTCAATGGTGTGATGTAGTAATGTATTTTTTAAGAGGTGTGAACCCTTTTGTTGCTCTTATTTTTTTATTGTTGCAGGTATTGTTATTGATGTCGTCATTGTTGGCTAGGACATAGAGAAATGGAGAAGGGGAAGACAAAGGGGGAGAGAAAGACAGACACCTGCAGACCTGCTTCACCACTTGCAAAGTGGCTCCCCTGCAGGTGGGGAGCCAGGAACTCGAACCAAGATCCTTATGCCGGTCCTTGTGCCTTCCTTGCACCACCTGCGCTTAACCCACTGCACTACCACCCAACTCCTGAATGTACTTCTAAAACATATACACACTTACAAACCATGGTTACCTTCAGAATAGTTTAACAGAACAAGAAGAGAAAAATAATTAGCAGAAGAAATTTAGCAGAGCACACACACACCAAAAGGGAAATGTTAGAAAGGATTCTTCTTTTCATCAGTCTTCATTCTCCAAAATAAATCTGATGAAGAAATAGTACCATTTTTAACAAGTTCTTCCTGTGTATACATCCCAATACACATCTAGTTTCCTTGTAGATTGAAACTCAAAGCAGTCTCACTGCCTGGTACCACAAAAAGTCAAATTCTATATCATCTGCTTTTGCAAGAAGGGAAAAGGCTTTATTACTGTTCAAAGTTACAACTGAGAAAGGACTTACTAATTCAAGTAAACCCCACTTTCTATAAATACTCATACAGGTAGAAATTGGGGGATGGAAAACCAGGAGTTAGGACTTCGGAGCCAGTAGGTGGGATGGTCAGAGAAACTTCAGATCTTCCTACTTCCTGCATTTTTATTTAATTAAGTAACAAATTAATGACCTCCAGACATATCATAGGGGCTAGGTGTCTACAACTCTGAGATGAGTCTATGACTCCCAGAAGCCTTTTTTTTTCTCTTTTCCATTCTTTTTGGCTAAAGAAAGAGGGAAAATGAGAGGGTAGGAGGAAAGTAAGAGAGACACCTGCAGCACTACTTCGCTGCTTGAGAAGTTTTCACGCCAGTGGTAGAGATCAGGAGCTTGATCCCGAGTCCTTGCTGATAATACATGCTCTCAACCTGTGTGCCATGGCCTGATCCCTTCTATTTTGTGGATTATGGCTCCTCAAACTTCCTCTTAGAAGAAAAACTACAGTTGGGGACCAGGTTGTTGTGCTCCTGGTTGAGTGCCCATTTTACAGTGTGCAAGGACCAGGTTGGAGGCCCTGGTCCTAACCTGCAGGAGGAACGCTTTATGAGTGGTGAAGCAAGGCTTCAGCTGTCTCTCTCTCTCTCCATCTCTATCACCCCCTTCCCTCTCAATTTCTGGATGTCTCTATCCAATAAATAAAGATAACTAAAAAAAAAATTAAGGGAGTCAGGCGCTAGTGCAGTGGGTTTAACACACGAGGTGCGAAGCACAAGGACCAGCGTAGGATCCCGGTTCAAGCCGACGGCTTTCCACCTGCAAGGGAGTCGCTTCACAGGTGGTGAAGCAGGTCTGCAGGCGTCTTTCTCTCCCCCTCTCTGTCTTCCCCTCCTCTCTGCATTTCTCTCTGTCCTATCTAACAACGATGAAATCAATAACAACAGCAATAACTACAACAACAATAAAAAACAAGGGCAACAAAAGGGAAAATAAACAAATAAATATTGTTTTTTTAAAAAGAAAACTACAAGCGATTTAATTATGCTTTATTCTCATTATTGAAAGAGCATGGCCAGCAGAAACTCTACATTTATGGTCCAAATTTAATTTAAGCATATTAACTGTTGTCAGAATAATAATAGTTAAGGTATACTCGATTTATCAATCTCAGATCAGCTGTTTCTTTTTTGGCCGTGTCCCTGAGACCCAAGTTTCAAAATGCACTTAGGTAATTTACTGATAAATACAAAGCACATTTCCATTATTTCACTGTTAATTTATTTTCCCTAGTTGATCTTTTTAATTTTTTAATTAGTAACTTAACATTGTTTCACAAAATTATCAGATTTCAGGAGGATTTTCAAACCAGCACTTGATGCATACACATCACTGAATCCCCAACCAAATTCTTGTGCAACCTTATTACCCTGCACCTGTAACTATCTTGGTTTGAAGATTTTACTAGGTAGGGTCCAGTTTTCTTATTTCTTTCTATAATAATAATTATTATTAATTATTTGGCAAGTTACTTGTTTTAGTCACTCGCATGTAGAATATAAATGGCTGGTTGACTTTGGATGAGTTTTTACCTTTCTATAGCTTTATAGGTCACAGACATTTGTTTTTACATTTAGATTTAAAAAATGAATAGTTATAAGAAAGCTTATCCTTTCACTTATCCTTTGCACTTTGCATTCTTGTTTTACTATAATCACCAAACAAATTGAACTATCAGTTAAAATTAGTCACTGCCAGTCATCAAGCACCTCCACACCTTTCCCCAAACTTCATTTTCTTCTTACTGATTCTGCTTGAGCTAGTGGCAAACAAGTTCTTTCAACAGAGTTTCTCATAGCATTTGAAAAAAGCATTGCCTATTCCACAGACTTTATCCTCCCATCAAGATAAAGACCAGGGAAATAAGATAGCACTTGAGTAGGAAGTTTGAGATGCAAGATGAGACCAATTTTCCCTCTAAGAGCCAAACAATGCAGATGTGTCTGGCTCATTCTTTGATTCTCTCATTCCCATTCATCGGGCATTAAGCGTAATGATCCTTGTGGTTTTTTTTTTTTCCTAGAAAACTATTCTTTTTCATAAAATATGACTTTCTTTAGATCCTCATCTATGCAAGTATGAATCTCAGTTGTGGATTAAGTTAAAGTGCCTCAAAACTACTTAAAATTTTCTAAATTCAAACATGTGTTTGGGCTTATTCATGTGTATGCTTGAACTTCCTAGACATTTATGAAACTCACTTGCTAATTGAAATTCATTGTCCTATATGACAGTACTGATGGAATTTTGGGGTTGACATAGATCAACAAATATATCCAGTCAAACCTGCAGGGATTAGAGCATTCCTAGTGAACCATTACGAAAATGGTAAAATCAAGGTTAGAATCTACATATAAAATTCCCCTGTGTCACTACATGATTGACTATAATAATCATCTCTTCTAATACAGCAGCCTTGAGTTTTGCAATTACCAATTCTTCTGATGCATGCTTGACCCTGCTATGTATTCAACACTATAAAAAATAACCTCTTAACAGGAGGTACATCTTTGCACAAAAATGAGGTCACAATCAAGAGAAAACTAGGAGACCAAAAGGCCAACAGTTCACAAAACTCAATTAGGCCTGTAAGTTATGACAGCAGAACAAAGTCACGTAAGAGCTTCCTATAAAATTATCATAGAAAGTTTTTTTTATTTTTATACTTCAATCCCTGTGTTTCTGAAAGTTCATACCTCTATTACAATAGTACTTCGTGCTAATATTTGCCTTTGTCAAGACAAAAGTATTAAAATTTTCTAAATACTATTTGTGCTTTTAATTGTTAAGTGCTTATTTGTTATTAATAGTTTGTTACAAGATTATAGGATTACAATGTGTAGTTTCATAGCACACCCACCACCAAAAGTTCTATATCCCCACCCTCCCACCTCCCAAAGGTAGCCACCATAGTTCTTACAAGCTTTATAAACAGTTTGCTTGCTTCTACTTTATGTGGATTTTTTTCCCTTTGGCAAGCTCATGTAAATCATATCTATAGATTCCACATCTGAGTGAAACCATCTGGTAGTTATCTTTCATCTCTTATTTTGCTAAGCTTAATCACCTCCAATTTCATCCACTTCATACCAAAACATACAATATTATCTTTTTTGATTGCAGAGTAGTAGTCCATAAAATATATATCCCATAACTTCTTCAGTCAGTCATCTCTTGATGGGCCTTTAGGCTGCTTCCACTCTTTGACTATTGTTAATAATGCAGCTATGAACATGGGGTGCATATTTCTCTTCTAACTAGTATTTGAGTATCCATTGGGTAATTGTCTAAGAGCGGTATTGTAGAGTCATAAGGTATTCCCATTTATATTTGTTTTCAGATCCTCCATCAGTCTTCTAAAAAGGCTGTTCCAGTCTGCATTCTACCAGCCATGTAGCAGAGTTCCCCTTTTTCCACACGCTCTCCAACACGCCATTTCCTGGTTGGTTGATGTAACCCATTCTCTCAGGTGGTATCTCACTGTAGTTTTAATTTGCATTTCTCTGATGATAAGTGAAATGAAAAGCATTTCCTCAGGTGTCTGTGGGCCATGAGTAGCTCTTCTTTAGAGAAATGTTTAATTCTTTGGCCCATTTTTTGTGTTATTTTTGCTTCTTTTGTAGATCTATATCAATTATGTGTAGATGTTTGATTTTCAGTTGTCTAATATATGATGTGCAAATAACTTCTCCCATTTACTGGGTTGTCTGGTTATGGTTATGTGGTTTGCTTTTGTTGTGTAGAAGGTTTTAAGTTTCATGTAATCTCATTTTTTAAATTTTTTTAAATTTTATTTATTTATGTATTTATTCCCCTTTTGTTGCCCTTATTGTTTTATTGTTGTAGTTATTATCGATGTCATTGTTGTTGGATAGGACAGAGAGAAATGGAGAGAGGAGGGGAAGACAGAGAAGAGGAGAGAAAGACAGACACTTGCAGACCTGCTTCACCGCCTGTGAAGCGACTCCCCTGCAGGTGGGGAGCCGGGGGCTCAAACCTGGATCCTTTTGCCAGTCCTTGAGTTTGGCGCCAACCTGCGCTTAACCCATTGCGCTACCGCCCGACTCCCCTCATGTAATCTCATTTATCTACTCTATTTTCATTTCCCATGACCAGAGCTTTGAGCCTCCAAATATACCTTTGTTGATATGAAAGTCCTACAAAGTTTCACCACCTTTTTCTTCTATGAATTTTAGGATTTTTGATATAATATATAGGGTTTTTTTTCTTTGTTGGGGGATTAATAGTTAATAGTCATCAGCTAAATACAGTAGTTTGTACATGTGCAATGTTTCTCAGTTTTCCGCACAATGATTCAACCCCCTTTAGTCCCACCTCTGCCATCATGTTCCAGGGCCTGAACACTCCCCACCCAACCACAGAGTCTTTTACTTTAGGACAATTCATTAAAACCAGTTCAATTTCTGCTTTGTGTTTTCTTATTTTTCAACTTTGTTTTAAATTACTGGTGATTTAATAAAAAGAATCTCACCTCCCCAAACCTCCCTTAAGCCAGCAAAGGCTGACACTTGACCCCCACACTCTAAAATAGAGACTAATTCCGTTTGTTTTATGTCTGCACCATATAGAAAGTATTTAATAATACTAGAGTACATATCAGTAAAGATATCTGGGACATTCATATGTTAATTCTAATTTAATTATTTGTCTGCATAATTTATTCATAAATTCCTTATTTATTTTTATCTTTTGTATGGAAAAATAAAAGTTCATTTTATGATGAGAATGGTGTTTATGTACACACCTGTTAAATTGTAGTAATATAAATCAGTATTTAATTAATATGAGAGGGGGAAAAATTGTATGTCTAACAAAGGGACTTTTCAAAGCTAACCCAATTACCAAATAATGTGATGATAACAGTAGCTATCCATTGTCTTCTCGAACCCTAAGACAGCAGGAACCTCGCATCCCCACTATAGAGCTTCCCCCAGTCCTGCGACCCTAGGGTAGGGCCCACTTTCCTGTATGCTTCTCCCAATTCTTATCAAATAATATTGCATGCGCTGATTGCAACCTAATCAATGCAACGAGTGCCACCCAAGCACGCTTCACTTCAGACTGCCAGAGACTTCAGGTGTGGAACGACAGCCCTTCAGCTTCATCACTCAGGTGAGACCTTTCCTTTCATAGTATTCTCTAATTCCATCCCACGTGGTTCACTTCCTAAACAAAGTCCCAAAACCTAGATATAGACCAGGTTCCAGGAGATAGAGCATATGTTCACAGGTATCCATAAACTAGGGCAAACGTATACCTAAAGGCGGTAGTACACTAGAGTTTGCAGTGAGTACCCCCCAACACTTCATCTCCATTATTCCAACCTTTGGGTCTATGATTCTTCAACAATTTGTTTGGCTTTGTATGTTAACTCTCTTTTCAGCCACCAGGTTCCAGATGCCATCAGGATGCCAGCCAGGCTTCCCTGGACTGAAGACCCCACCAATGTGTCCTGGAGCTCAGCTTCCCCAGAGCCCCACCCTTCTAGGGAAAGAGAGAGGCAGACTGGGAGTATGGACCAACCAGTCAACGTCCATGTTCAGCGGAGAAGCAATTACAGAAGCCAGACCTCCCACCTTCTGCAACCAACAAGGACCTTAGGTCCATACTCCCAGAGGGATAGAGAATGGGAAAGCTATTGGGGAGGGGCTGGGATATGGAGATTGGGTGGCGGGAATTGTGTGGAGTTGTAGCCCCCATCCTATGGTTTTGTTAATGTCTCCTTTCTTAAATAAATAAATTAATTTTAAAAACTATATTTCTAAAAAAAAGGACATAAAGGCATAGGAATCCTTAGGTTTCTCAATGTTTTTAGACCTATTTATTTTACAATAAACTTTTACAAAACCAACATTTATTTGTTACTTTAAATAGTTGTTGCAATGTCAGCAGTACATTCTGCAATTATTAAAAGTAATGAAAAGTCTATCTTTTGAAAAAAATTATTTCAACAGTTAAAATGGAATTTATTAACACAAAATTTGGCATGAAATGAAAAACGTTAACGATTTGAATTGATCACAATAACAATTGAATCTCTTTCTACTGATAAGATCCAAAAGATTTGTTTCATTCTATCACTCCCCCAAATTAAAACCACTTACTGCCCAAAATGATGACTTAGGACATGACTTTTATACATAGGTTTAATATCTTTGAAAGGGTCTCCAAAGACATTCTTTCACTTTTTACAGTGTGAGGATACAAGAAAAACATGCCTTCTTGAAAAACAAGAGCAGAAGAGAAAACACAAGTAGAACATGAACTGGAGTTAGTGTATTGCACCAAAGTAAAAGATTCCGGGGGGGGGGGGGTAAAATACAGGTCCAAAAAGAATGACAGAGGACCTAGTGGGGTTGTATCTTTATATGGAAAACTTGGAAATGTTATGTATGTACAGACTATTGTATTCACTGTCAAATGGATAGCATTAAGTTCCCAATAAAGAAATTTTAGAAAAAGAAAGAAAAACATGCCTTCTACACATCAGAAAGAGAGTTATTACCCAACCACATTGGTACCTCTATTTTAGACTTTCTCATTACCAGTACAGTGAGAAATACATTTTTGTTTTTTCTAGGCTACCTAGTCTGTTGTATTCTGTTATAGCAGACTTAATGCTATGATTGACTCTCTGGGTTTGAGACATGGGACGACAGGGTAGCATCATAATTAGCACAAGGGGATCTTCCTGGATGGTGGAGCAGTATGAAGTATCTCTCTTCTCTTTGTGTCTGTTTCTCCTTATTCCCTCAATCAAAAAAGAAAGGTTGTCATGGGAGGCTGCTCAGTAGTACTTAGTAGTATTGCACATATCTGAGTTTATTTTCTACTGCTGCATTTAAAAGTGATATTTAAAGGATCTTCTTGAATTAATAAACCAGGAAGAATTAAGAAATACTTAGAGTATGAACTGAACGCCATGTGGGAATATATTAATAATGTAATAAATAAATTATAGATTTTCTACATGTTTATGAGGGTCACATAAAATGAACTGAGTTTGTAAGGTACAAATTTGAAACAGTATGATATCAGCAAGTATTTATGTGTATGTATTTATGTGTACTCATGTTTTATTTATTGACTTATATTTTAGCATATCTGACACATTTAGTCCTGACAAACTCTGACAGCACTAGATGAAACTGTGCTAACCCAGCAAAATATCCTTAGGAAATAAATGTCCAAAAGACAAACATGCATACATAGTAGTCAATATTTTGCCTCTAAGCAAAGAGGAAAGCTGGGCCCTGTAGGCATGATTGGCAGGCTCCGTTAGCATATGACAGATATCACAATATAAAGATATTTAAGAAGAGTCTGGTGGAAACATAGACTTCTTTTTTTCTCTTGCTTGCTGCTCCTGGTTTCTGGTCTATCTTCTCATGGAAGCTGAATGCTATAAAATGAACGACTAAGGACTCCTGACTCAGGCCACATGGTTGGCTAGACTTTCCTCCTTTGCTTATTTCCCCACCTAATAAGTCTACCAATTTTATAAATCCCCAGCAAAGATAAACTTCTTTTTTTTTTTTTTTTTTTTTTACTTTTATAATACCAACAAATGTTGGAAAGGTTGTGGGAATAAAGGAACACTCCTGCACTGCTGGCAGGAATGTAAATTGGTCCAGCCCCTGCAGAGACCAGCCTAGAGAGCTCTCAGAAAGTTAGAAATGGATGTGCCCTGTGACCTTTCAATTTCTTTCCTGGGGATATATCCTAAGGAAATAAACACATCCATACAAAAAGATCTGTGTTTGCCTATGTTCGTAGCAGCACACTTTTTAATAGCCCAAACTTGGAAGCAATCTAAGTGTCCAACAACAGATGAGTGCCTAAAAAAGCTGTTGTATATATACACAATGGAATACTACTCAGCTATTAAAAATGGTGAGTTCACCTTCTTCACACCATCTTGGATGAAGCTTAAAGAAATCATGATAAGTGAGATAAGCCAGAAAGAGAAGGATGAATCTAAGATGATCTCACTCATGGTCAGAAGTTGAAAAATAAGAACAGAAAGGGAAAGCAAAGCAGAACTTGGACTGGGTTTGGGGTTTAGACCAAACCAAAAGATTGGGATGGGAAGGGCTTTAGGTCCTGGTATAAGATGGTAAGCGGTTATAGACTGGGGGTGAGAGTGTTTTGCAGAAAATTGAGGAATTTTACCCATGTATCAATAACTATATCTACTTTAAACCATCAGCCTCCCAATAAAGAGAAAAGTAAAAAGATACTGTGGAGTATATACTCTGTGAAATACTACTCTACAATAAAAGATTTGTCCTTTGGGACAAAAATGATGGAATTAGAGGTGACTGTGCTTAGTGAAATAGATAAGATGAATAACACCTGTGGGATTATTGGATACTTCCACTCATACATGGAATCTAGAAAATTGCTACACATGAATTAGGGAAAAAAAACAGGCAAAAACTTGTTTCTAAGACTTTGTGTGAACTGTGGTGGTCCTCATTATATAGTGAAGACACAGAACTTAGGTAGTGGATGTGGTACTGAACTATGCCCTGTAAATTTAAAATCTTGTCACCCACTGTTATTCATAAATAAAAAAAAATGGAAAAACCAATTTTAACGTGTATTGTCATTCCATGCCCAACCTCAAGTTGTCAAGCTTCCTCTCTACAGAACACAGTTTCTTCTTTCCTCTCCCCCTGTCTTTTGTTAGCCTCTATTCTGTTCCAGAATCTTTGGGTTTGTATTTGTCTGATATTTTTCTGTTTCCTTGCTTCTTTTCTTTTTCCTGGCTTTTTATTTTTTCATCCTGACCTCATCCTTTTAGAACCTTTCTAATGCAGAGGATGTTTGGGTAATGGGAAAAGGAAGGGGCAGTTAAAGTGATATAAATTCTGTTTTCTCCAAGGAAATAAACAAAGAAAGAAAGGTAGAAAGATAGATAGATAGATAGAAAGAAAGAAAGAAAGAAAGAAAGAAAGAAAGAAAGAAAGTGTTCATCTGGGTTACCAAAAAGACAGGAGAGTAACACTGGAGGCATATATATTTATGTCCTGTATTCTCCTAGAACCAAACTTTCCTAAAAGGAGTCTTCATCTCAAAGACAGTCTTCATTCTGCTTTCAGGATCCTTCTTCTGAAAATAATCTCCTGGTCAAAGACATTTTTTGAAGGGGAGAGGGCAATAGATTTCTGTTCCCCTACAGTTTTGACAGTCTAATCTAATGTAAGATGAAATATATACATCATATGTTGTTAAGTGTTTTCATAAGAAACTTATTATTGGGGGCTGGGCAATGGTGGTGCGCCTAGTTAAGCTCACCTACTATCAAGTGCAAGAAACTGATGTCGAGTCCTGCTCTCCACCTGCAGGGGGGGTTGCTTCACAAGTGGTGAAGTAGGTCTGCAAGTGTCTATCTTTCCCTTTCCCTATCGACCCTCCCCTCTCAATTTCTCTCTGTGGTAATAAAATAATCTTGAAAGAAATTGGGTGGGGGGGAGGCTGCCTGGAGCAGTGGATTTGTAGTGCAGGTATCAAGCCCCAGTGATAACTCCGGTGGCAAAAAAGAAAAGAGAAAAGAAACTTATTATTTCTGATACATTCTCAGAAAAATATTTTGACCCATCAAAGATCATGAAGGGTACAGTGAGCATGAAAATTTTGTCTACTCAGAATGTACATAAATTATATAAAAATGATGTCAGCCACTTGTCAAATAAGCAGGAGAAACTAGTCAGTGTTATTCTAAAAGACACAAAAAGTGTAGTTACATTTATTATTTTTTAAGTTGAAAGTTGTCTGTCAGAAGTTATTCCTAAATGTTTACAAATTATATAAAGTTCAATGAAATTGTGCAGTCTGTGTCAAAGACTGATATATTTTAATGGATCAAGTGGAAGCTATGATTTAATCATCTCGATGAAATTGCACATAGCTAAAATAATCAATATCCTAAGCCCTCATTGTTCATCTCTTATACACCAGTTAAGTAAAGGGCAAAAGGGACCACAGTTGCCAATGTAATTTCTTTTTTCTTTACATATACATATATTATTTATAAAAAGGAAACACTGACAAAACTATAGAATAAGAGTGGTACAACTCCACACAATTCCCATCACCATAACTCTGTATCCCATCATCTCCCTTGATAGCTTTCCTATTCTTTAACCCTCTGGGCCAATGTAATTTCTGTAGCACTTAAATGTCTCAGACTATTTTTGAGTTCATAATCTGAAAGACATAAATAAAAAACAACACTAATAGAGGAAATATAAAAAGAGTGTAGTATTTATATGGAAACCAGATAATGCATTTTCTAAGGTCTGAAGTATGCAGAAAACTATATTATTGATTTAGGCTCATGTCTATGAAATGTTACAGCTGTGAATTCACTAGAACAGGTGGGTTATTTTTTTTCCCATGGAACACATTTTAGCCTATTCGTATTTTAATCAGCCTGTGTACAACGCTTTACTTTTTTAATTGTATAGGTTTATGCTGGGAGAGGAAGACTCATGAGTTCTTTTTTAATTTTTTTATATTTATTTATTTATATCCCCTTTTGTTGCCCTTGTTGTTTATTGTTGTTGTTGTCATTGCTGTCATTGTTGTTGGATAGGACAGAGAGAAATGGAGAGAGGAGGGGAAGACAGAGAGGGGCAGAGAAAGATAGACACCTGCAGACCTTCTTCACCACCTGTGAAGCGACTCCCCTGCAGGTGGGGAGCCAGGGGCTCGAACCAGGATCCTTATGGTGATCTTCGTGCTTTGCGCCACCTGCGCTTAACCCACTGAGTTACGCCCGACTCCCTAGCAAGCTGTTTCTTTGTGGCGCTCACATCAGCTGCTACTTCCAAGTTGCCATCTTGGCTCCACCCCTTCTACCAGTTCTTAAGTGTTCTTATTCCTTTTGTCTTTGGTTTCAGTTTTCTGAGATTTTTTAGATGTGAGCTACAAGAACTTTGAAAAAACATTTAATTTTTTTTACTTTATTTATTGGGTAGAGACAGTCATAAATCAAGAGGGAAAGGAGAGAGAGATAGAGATAGAGATAGAGATAGAGAGAGAGAGAGAGAGAGAGAGCACAATTTCAGCATTGCTTCACCACTTGCAAAGCTTTTCCCCTACAGGTGGGGACTGGGGAGTTTGAACCTGGGACACTGTGCATTATAACATGTGCTCTCAACCAAGTGCACCAACCACCTGGCCCCCAAGAACTTTGAAATTTACCAAACATTTTCCACTTCCTTCCTCTCTAGAAATATGAACCTCATTAACCCTGGTATTCCCAAGTTAATTGTTAGTTACTGGTAATGCTGAGTAGGGCTGACAAGCATATGCTTACTTACTGCTTGCCGCACACCCACATTGCATCAATCACTACCCTGACTTCTCCCCTTTACATTTCCATCATTTTTAGGTGTTTCCAGAGACATAGGGACCCTTTTCTTCCTTTACACTATTTCATAAGAAATTGAAAGGGGAAACACTCATTAATTCACAAAAATTCTTAGAATAACAATATTCAGGCTGTGGGCTGAACTATACCAACAACCTTATCATTGGTCTACCACTCCTAGTCATTTTTGTCTAGCATATTGTATCTTGTGAAGTCTATTGACCATTTTATGCATATATATATATTATTTTTTCTCAAGCAGGGTTATTGCTGAGGTTTGGTGCCTGCATGACAAATCTATTATTCTTGGCATCTGTTTCCTTCCCCCCCCCCTTAATTTGATAAGACAGAGAATTTTGAAAGGATAGGGGAAGATAGAGACTGAGACACCTGCAGATCTTGCTTCACAGTTCATGAAGATGGGGAGCAACAGGGGCTCAAACCTAGATCTTTGCACATGGTAACATGTGCACTTCACTACTTAGCCCCTGCAGCTATATTTCTTCAGAGTCTGAGGACATTTGATAAAGGAAAATTCTTGACTAAGAAACAGGTCAATCACCATAAACCAACTGAGATAAAAAGGAGAAAATGCAGAGAGGCTGCATCTGGATTCAAGACTATAAATATGTGGGTCAGAAGATAACTGACCTGGTAGAACATGTACCTTTCCTTTGTTGTGCACGGAAAACAACTCAGGTCAAACCCTAGCACTTATGGAAGTGGCATGGCATAAGGGGAAGATCTGCTACTGTGGTGTCACTCTCTTTCTGTTTGGGTAACTCTACTTAAATTTTGAAAAAAATACTTTCAGCCCACCTTCATGTTAGCTGTGGGGCTCAGAAAAAAGTTAGTCAAGTCACAGGCCCCTTGGAATATACCCAAAATAGACTTCCTAGTTTCTATCAACCTAATACACCAAATCTCATCTGCTCTATTTTTACCTTTAAGTTCTTGATTATTACACAGCTTCTTCTGCTTTATATCTTAATGTTTTTCAGACACCAAGTTGCAGATACTACCATGATGTCAACCTGACTTCCCTGGACAGATGATTTCACCACCTGGAACCCCACCTTCCCAGAGTCCTAACCCACTTGGGAAAGATAAGCACAAGCAGGAGGTATGAATCAATCTGCTAATGCCCATGTTCAGCAGAGAAGCAATTACAGAAGCCAGACCTCCCACCTTCTGGACCCCATGATGATCCTGGGTCTACAATCCCAGAGGGATAAAGAATAGGGAAGCTTCCAGTGGAGTGGAGGTTACATGGAATTCTGTTGGTGGGATTTGTATAGAATTGTACCCTTCTTATCCCACAATCTTGTAGATAGTTATTAAATTACCAATTAAATTAAAAAAATGGTAGGGTCATCCTGGGAGCAATGAAACTGTACATGCAAAAGGGACTGGAGCTGCAAAAAGGAAAATATACTGTTGAGTGTGTGCAAAATAAATGCACATCTTTTGTTAAATACAAACTATACACCATTTGTTATACAAAGTGTTAACAGAACTATCAACGATAAACGAAAATCCTGTGAAATAGTAGTATCTTTACATTTTAGAATCATGTTCCTAGTCCTCCACAAAGTTCATGAATACACTCATAGCTTCATAAACTTCAAAACTATGTATTTATTTATTTATCTATTTGAGAGAGAGAGAGAAATGGAGGGAGAGGGCAGAGATAGAGAGGGAGAAAGAGAGGTCCTTGGTATAGCTTCACCATTCAGGAAGCTTCCCCCCCCTGCAGTTATGACTAAGATATTCAAATAAAGCACAATGTAATATTTTAATCTTACTATTGGCGTAACATTTTCTTTAACTGATTGATTTGGCAGCCTTTTCTTTCCCCAAAATTTCCAGCTTTCTAACTTAACACCATGCAGCTAACTCCTTGTATCCTATTTACCCTAACCACTTCCCCTCTCACCATCATTCAGCAGTCAGAATCAGAGGGCTTATTTTTGCAGTTTTAATTTTTCCTTTGTTGCTGTTTCCCTCATATGAGAAAAATCATCTGGTATTTGTCTTTCTCCATCTAATTTACTACACTTAGTAGATATATATTTTAAGCAGTGAATGAGAAAAAAACTGTTATTGTATCGTGTTGTCTTTTATTTCTTTTAGTACTCTATGGGCCTAAAGCAAGACAGGAAAGCTATTCAGTAATTTTGAAACTATATAACCAAGATGTAGTTTCCTAGCAACTAATAATGCCTAAGAGCTTCTTCCCCTTATTTAAAAAAAAAATGTTTGCAGCCTACAAATGTTTTCTCTGTGTTAATTTAGCTTTCTTTACAGATACCTTGTTTTATTATTAGTATTATTATTTTGGAATTTCAACTATTATTCAATATAAAAATTCTTTAGGACCTAATCACCTAAAGAAAAGTTTCATTTTAAAGATATTTAAAAAGAAAAAAAGTATGTGGTAGTGACTATGATGCATGCAGATACCAAGAGTGTCAAAGCAGCACAAAGAGCTTCCCTTAGAATCAGTGACAATAGCATTAGGTATCAATCCCCTTTAGTGATCCTCCTTCCCCACCCCAAGTCATCAAATCAGTTGTCATAGACTATCGTCCATGGAAGGTTCATCCTATATGGTTCTTTGCTTTGTTTTTTAGATCCCAACTATGAGTGAGATCATCCAGTATTCTTTCACCTTCTGGTTTATTTCACTCAGCCTACCTCCCTGTGGTAGAATAGAACACTGGTTTAGTGGAGGGCGAGACGTACTGAAACCTATCTTGGTGAATGTGGAAATGTGCTCTTGTGACATTAATCCTCTAAATCAACATCTTCCTGTAAAGTGATACAAAAGGGGTGAGGGGGGAACTAACAAGAACAATCATTAATGGGTGTTTCCTTCAGTTCTTAAAAATGGAAATAAATGATAGAATATCAGGGACCCCTCAGCATCTAACCAAAGTGTGAAAATCATAAACTCGTGTCTTCTGAGAAACAGAGATGAGGACTGGGGGGCAGGACAGTTAGGCAAACTGGAAATGAGTGGTTGGAAACTTCTAGAGTACAAGGGGTCTGAGAGATGAGTGTTAAATTTGAAGAGTCCAATGAAACATTTGCTCATTATTAACTATCTCCTCCTGCCCCATAGAAAAAAACGTGTAAGTATACATAAATTGGATAATTTTAGAAATAATAGTCAGTCCACATCTGTGACCTTGGAAGAACTACTGAAATTTCCAATGAAGAGACAGAACTCTGGTGATGGGAATGATATGGAATTATACCCCGCTATCACATAATTTTGTAAATCAACATTAAAGCACTAATAAAAAGGGGGAGAAAGTCTAATTATTACTTAAAGAAATAAGTACTACATTTGTAGCACAGAAGAGGAAGCCTGAAATCATGAATCTGTTAGCTCACTTTTCTTAATTGTATAATGCTCACTAGCTTTGTTTTGTTTTTTTAGACTGGTTGGTATGTAAATTTAAGTTGTTAAAATTCCCACCATGAGGAATGTAAATTGGTCCAACCTTTGTGGAGAGCAGTCTGGAGAACTCTCAGAAGGCTAGAAATGGACCTACCCTATGATTCTGCAATTCCTCTCCTGGGGATATATCCTAAGGAACCCAACACAGCCATCCAAAAAGAGCTGTGTACACATATGTTCTTAGCAGCACAATCTGTAATAGCTAAAACCTGGAAGCAACCCAGGTGTCCAACAACAGATGAGTGGCTGAACAAGTTGTGGTATATATATGCAATGGAATACTACTCAGCTATTAAAAATGATAACTTCACTGTTTTCAGACCATCTTGGATGGAGCTTGAAGAAATCATGTTAAGTGAAATAAATCAGAAACAGGAGAATGAATATGGGATGATCTCACTCTCAGGCAGAAGTTGAAAAACAAGATCAGAAGAGAAAACACAAGTAGAAACTTTTACTTTGGTGCAATTGGTGTATTGCACCAAAGTAAAAGACTGGGGTGGGGGGCTGGTAGATTACAGGTCCAAAAAGGATGACAGAGGATCTAGTGGGGGTTGTATTGTTATATGGAAACCTGAGAAATGTTATGCAGGTATGAACTATTATATTTACTGTCAAATATAAAACATTAATGCCCCAATAAAGAATTTTTTAAAAAATTCCCACCATGTGAAGTTTGACGGAAGATAAATCCTTTATATCAAAATTAAAACTTAAACTGGTAGCTATCAGGAACAGCACAAAATGAAACATGAAATGGACATGATGTATCACACCAAAACAAAGGCCTCTAGGGAGTGGGGGCAGGGAAGATAGAAAGAAAACTTGAGGGTGCTGTTGCATAATGGAATTGTATGCTTATGTCCATGATTGCACTGTAAAACTTTAACCCCCTCAGTGAGAAAGAAAAAAAAATGGTAGCTACTGCCCATAGTACCATTGTGCACTGAGGAATTCATATACTTATCACTGGGAACAGAGGCAATTACAATTTAATTGTGTTTCTCAGACAGCAGTGGCAACATTTCAAGACTCAGAGGGCACTGCTGCCCAGAACATCAGATATGTAAGTTTCAATTGCTATCTTGAGGCAGTGTTGGCACCATTTTCTTACTGGATCAGTTATCTAGCATTATTATAACTTTCCAACCTACATATTTACTCCTATAAATGTATCCTTTGGGAATGGATTGCTAGACATCTGGAGGAAACTATTAGCACTTCATCATTTTAATTCTCCTTTTGTTTGTTGGAATTGAACAAAATCTATACTCAGCTCTTAATACTGATGGTTCAAAATGATTAACATGATATAGGTTACAGGGACTGGAAATGCAGGGACTGGAAAGCAGCATGTTTTCAATAATTACTAATGGAATTGTCAATTATCCCTTCACTAAACTATTATTTTCAAGGCACTAAAATGTCATTAACATATTAGACTATTTCACTTCTCATTCTTTCTCAGGTTTATGGCAAAAGAGAAAATCTAAAAAGTAAAGGGGAAATAATGATTAAGTGAAAATAAGGAGATAAGCACTGGAGAAAGATATAGGTTAAATCAAATCTACTTTTTCGACTTTCTTGAGCAAGGCTTAGTTTGCCAGTTGCTAGCTATGCATAAATAATTACTAAAACTTTTTTTTTTTTTGCCTCCAGGGTTATCACTGGGACTCAGCGCCTACACTACAATCCACTACTCTTGGAGGTCATTTTTCCCATTTTGTTGCTTTTTTGTTATTGTTGTTATTATTGGATAGGACAGAGAGAAACTCGAGAGAGGAAGGGAAGACAGAGAGAGGGACAGAAAGATAGATACCTGCAGACTTGCTTTACCACTTGCAAAGCAACCCTCCTGCAGGTTGAACCAGGTTCTTTACGCTGGTCCTTGCACTTCATACCTTGTGAGATTAGCTCACCGTGCTACCGCCTGGCCCCAGTAATTTTTAAAAGACAGAAAGGGAGGGAGAGAGCGAGCCATCATAGCACCAAAGCTTCCTTCAACACACTGGGAGCCAAACAACCTTGGTTGCAAACATGGCAAAGCAACACATTATCCAAGTGAGCTATCTTGCCAACCCAAAAAATCCTACCTTTGAGGTTGTTCTGAGGTTGGCAAAAATGTACTCAAAACATTTAACAATTTGCCAGAGTGGATAATGAGACTAATAGATGGTGCGAGCAACTACTAAAGCAGTATGATGAGTCGGGCGACCCAGATGTGGCTGACCATCTCATTGCCTCCCTGGATGCAGCACACCAAGCCCGCTGGCAACAACTCATGGAAAGTCTGAACTTCACCCACTCAAGTAGGAAGGCCTGGAAGCTTCTTCACAGACTGGGTGCCGGTAGCCAATCCCCTCCCATCTCCCATCCTCCCGTATCTCCAAACTCAGTGGCCAGTCACCTAACTCAAGTTGGACGTGCTAAGATTGACCCAGTCTGGAAAAGAGAAATTTCCCACGAGTGGTCATCCCACTTCCGGCTATCTTGTCCATCTCTAAAACTCTCTCCCTTTACACTGTCTGAACTCGAAGATGCTTTGAAGAGGGTTAAACCGGGAACAGCTGCTGGCTATGATAACATCACCCCAGAACTCATTCTTAACCTGGGTCCCGCGGCAAAGAAGTGGCTCGTTTCATTCCTGTCCCACATCTTGGAATCTGAGTCTATGCCCAAAGTTTGGCGTCGTGCGAAGATAATAGCGGTTTTGAAACCAAAGAAAGACCCAACACTGGCCGCCAGCTATAGACCAATTTCTCTCCTTTCCGTATGTTACAAACTCCTTGAGAGGCTGCTTCTGTCACGTATTTCTCCTCTTACAGAGAAATTCCTATCACCCGCCCAGGCTGGTTTCCGCCCAGGAAGATCCACCTGCGAACAAGCCCTGGCCCTCTCAACTTACAGTGAAAATGGATTCAAGAAGAATTTAAAGACGGGTGCTGTCTTTGTTGATCTCACAGCAGCCTATGACATGGTCTGGCACCGTGGTCTCCTAGTCAAGATCTCAAGATGCCTGCCTCCATGGGTGGCCAACACTATATCGTTTCTTCTCCAAAACAGAAGATTCCGGGTGCATGTGGGTGACAAGTCTAGCAGATGGAGACTAGTCTCAAGTGGCCTCCCCCAGGGCTCTGTTCTGGCTCCTACGCTATTTAATATTTACATCAATGACCTTCCAGAAACTTCTTCAAGGAAGTTCATCTACGCCGATGACATCTGCTGTGCAACTCAGGCATCCAAGTTCGACATCCTCGAGGAAACACTCACGAAAGACATGTCTCTGATATCTGATTACTGTAAAAAATGGTGACTAATCCCTAGCACTGCAAAAACAGTATCATCTGTTTTCCATCTACACCATGCCTCGGCCTCGCGTGAGCTTAATGTGCAGCTTGGTGATACGAGAATCCAGCATGAAGCCCAACCAGTCTATCTTGGCGTTACTCTCGATCGCACTCTGTCATTTCACAAACATCTCATAAAAACTGCAGCAAAGGTGGGCACGAGGAATAACATCATTGCAAGACTGGCCAGCTCCTCATGGGGCGCGAGCGCTTCCACACTACTATCATCATCTCTGGCATTATGCTATTCCACTGCAGAATACTGTGCCCCAGTATGGTTCCGTAGCCCCCATGCCCACTTGGTCGATTCCAAATTATATTCCTCCATGAGGATCATTTCTGGAACCATCTGTTCCACCCCGGTTCCATGGCTGCCAGTTCTTAGCAACATCGCCCCGCCAGATATTCGTCGGGATGCGGCATCATCTAAGTTCATTTCCCACGTCTACGCTCGACCGGACCTGCCAATATACGCGGATATCTTCGCCCACCCTGTCCAACGCTTGATGTCTCTTCACCCAATCTGGTCCCCTACGCCTACACTGAACTTCTCTGTTCCAGACACTTGGAAACAGAGTTGGCAGTCAGCTGAGGTAAAGAACAAACACCTCATCACAGACCCCTGCAAGCGTCAACCCGGCTTTGACCTAGCATGTTATGATTGGGCCCTCCTCAATCGCTATCGAACAGGCCATGGCCGGTGCACCGCTATGTTCCATTGCTGGGGAGCCAGAGATGACCCGAACTGCCCCTGCGGCTACAGACAGACTATGACCCACATAGTCAACAACTGCCACCTCTCCAGATTTAAAGGAGGTCTTGAAACTTTACATCAGGCTCAACCTGACACTGTTGACTGGCTACGGAAGAAGGGCAAATGCTAGAAGAAGAAGAAGATGGTACTTTTTTTTCTTCTGGAAATTGTTTCCCTCATTTAATTCTGCACCTTGCTTAACAGAAGGTGTTGTGTGATATCTATAAGATATCAAACTTTTTTATTTTTAAATTACAGAATTACATGTCAATGGGGGTTTGAATCCACACCGTTCCCACCACCAGAGTTCTGAATCTTCACTCTCCCCACTGCAATCCACCACAGTTCCCCTAAAGTTGTAGACATGGGCTGACCATCTTCTTCATTCTTCTCTTTCCCTCTAAACCACTCATGACATCAAAGCTACCTCCACACTTCCCTCTCCTTTTCCTTCCCTCTCTCTCTGGGTGCTGATGGAGCTGGAGTGCAGAATCCCCTTATCTTCATCCTATCACTTCTCCCCCACTGGCAGTATGGATCAAGATTGTTTATGGGGAGCAGAAGGTAGGAGTTCTGGCTTCTGTAACTGCTTCTCTGCTGAGCAGGAGCATTGACAGGTCCATACATAATCCAGCCTGTTTCTATCTTTACCCAGTGGCCCAGAGCACTGGAGATAGAAGGGTCCAGGGCACACTGGTGAGATCATCTGCCCAGAGAAGCTGAGGTGGAGTCATGGTAGCATCTGCAGCCTGGTGTCTGGAAGGTGGCATGACCTAAGTTGAGACAAGATGGTTAATCAACAGGAACCAGAAAGTAGGATCAGAGCAGATGAGATCAGGGATTTTAGGGTAGAAGAAAGCTACAGAAACCATTTTAGGCATGTTTCTGGGGTCATACAACTATAATAGTTTTGCTTGAGTTTGGTAACTAACCTGAGGTTGGATGAGAATGTTGTCTGAGGGAATGGTGTCAGAGTGGAGCACCAGATTTGAAGAGTTTCGAGGTTGACTTCTCAGGCTGGTGTCTCAGGTTACAGTCCACAGTAGGATTTCAATAACAGCATAATGTGAGGTGGCAGCACCAGTAGTGATTTGATTAAAGTTGACAGAGTTTGTATGGAGGTAAGGAATCATAAAAAAAGGAATTTCAAGAAGTATAGGCATACCCTAGAGGTACCAGGACTACGAGAAATTCAGGTCCTTTTTTAAATTTTTTTAATTTTTTTATATTTATTTATTCCCTTTTGTTGTCCTTACTGTTTTATTGTTGTAGTTATTGATGTTGTCATTGTTGGATAGGACAGAGAGAAATGGAGAGAGGAGGGGAAGACAGAGAGGGGGAGAGAAAAATAGATACCTGCAGACCTGCTCCACAGCCTATGAAGCGACTCCCCTGCAGGTGAGGAGCCCGGGGCTCAAACTGGGATCCTTACGCCGATCCTTGTGCTTTGCACCACATGCACTTAACCAGCTGTGCTACCACCCGACTCCCTGAGAAATGCAAGTCTTAAAGAGGATGCAAGGGGTTTCTTATAGTCTTAGAGAATGTTAAAATATCAATAATTAATTAGTACAGCCAGGTTTGTTGGGGGGGGCTAAGTATCTGTGTTATTATACTTAACTTCACTATGATCTGAATGCTTCTAGTGGTGTCCAAACTTACAAGGTCAAAAGGTCTTAACCTATCTGGCCTAAGGCTGTAATTGATGTAGATGTTTGCAGAGCTTTATTTCCCGATACATCGTTAGAGATCCATAAGAAATTAATCCCCTTATCAGAGTATGATCATTTTGCAAATCTAAGGTAAATATTAGCAAAGGCTAGTATTTGTGCTTAGGGCTATAGTCTAGGCAGTTGGGGAATTTGAGATATTAAATCTATCCACCCATCCCACAAGTCTTATTGCTATTGATAGGGCTAAATAATGATAAGACTAGAGTTTCACATCTTCCCCTTGACTGAAAGTCTGTGCCCTCCCCTCTCCCCCCCTAGGTAACCACAATAGTTTTCCTATTTTAAATATGGGTTGTGTTATGTCTGGTTGTTTATTTTATGTATGTGTGTTCAGCTCTCTAAATTCCACATATGAGTGAGAACATCCTATAGTTTTCCTTTACCTCCTTGCTTATTTCATTAAGCATAATGTTCTCAAGTGTCATCCATTTTATCCCAAAGGATGTAAAATCACCTTTTTATTGTTGAGTAATATTCCACTGAGTATATGTCCCATAACTTTTTTTTTTTTTTTTTAACCAGAGCACTGTTCAGCTCTGGCTTATGGTGGTGCGAGGGATTGAACCTGAGACTTTGGAGCCTCAGGCATGAAAGTCTGTTTGCATAACCATTATGCTATCTACCCTCTGCTGAATTTATTACTGAATTTATTGATTTCCAGTAGTTTCTTGACAGAGTTTCTGGGGTCTTCTGGGTATATCAACATATCATCTGCGAATAATGAGAGTTTAACTTCATTCTTTCCAATTTAAATTACTTTGATATCTCTTTCTTGTCTGATTGCTATGGCAAGGATTTCTAGGACTATGCTCAATAAAAATGATGACAAACTTGCCTATTTTCTGATTTCAGGGGAAAAGCTATCAATTTTTCCCCATTGACTATGACGTTAGCCATGGGTTTATTATTTATACCCTTTATTATGTTAAGGAATTTTCCTTCCACTCCTAGATTCTCAAGGGTCTTTATCATAAATGGATGTTGTACCTTGTCAAATGCTTTTTCTGCGTTGATCGATAGAATCATGTGATTTTTATCTTTCCTTTTGCTGATATAGTGGATTACATTTATTGACCTATGATTATTAAACCACCTCTATTTCCCAGGGATAAATCCCACTTGAACTTGTTGGATTATTCTCTTAATATATTGTTGTATTTGATTAGCCAAGATTTTGTTGAGGATCTTTGCATCAATGTTCATCAGGGATATAGGTCTACAGTTTTCTTTTTTGGTGGGGTCCTTTCCTGCTTTGTGGATCAGGGTGATATTAGCCTCATAGATTATATTTGGGAGGGTTCCCTCTTCTTCTATTTTCTGGAAGTGTTTGAGAAGGATAGGTGCTAGTTTTTCTTTGAATGTTTTGTAAAATTCATTAGTATAGTCATCAGGACCCAGGCTTTTGTTCTTGGGTAGGCTTTTGATTACTCTTTCAATTTCTTTACTAGTGGTTGTTTTGTTATCTACTTCCTCATGTGTGAAGGTTGGTAGTGGGTATGACTCTAAGAATGTGTATATTACTTCTAAGTTGTCAAACTTGGTTCCATATAGGTGTCTATAATATCCTTGCATAATCTTTTGAATCTCTACCTCATGTGTTGTAGTATCTCCTCTTTCATTTTTGAGTGACTTTACCATAGCATTCTCTCATTTTCTCTTGGTGAGTGTACTTAGTGGTTTATCTATTTTATTTATCCTTTCAAAGAACCAACTCTTGGTTTCATTAATCTTCCTAATGGTCTTCTTGTTTAATATTTCATTGATTTCTGCTCTGATTTTGACTATTTCCTGTCTCCTGCAGACTGTTGGTTCTTTCTGTTGCTCCACTACTAGTTGATTAAGGTAGATTGCCATGTGGTTTACTAGCGATTTCTCCTGTTTATTAATATGGGCCTGTATTGCTATGAATTTCCCTGTTAGCACTGCTTTTGCTACATCCCATAGAGTCTGTTAACTAGTATCTTGATACATTGGTATCAAGATAATTCTTAATTTCTTTTTTGATCTCTTAAATGACCCATTTATTGTTCAGCAGAATATTGTCTAGGCTTTGGGGAAATTTCTTTTCCTTTTTTGGTTGATTTTTTTTTAATTTATTTTTTTAATATTTATTTTATTTATTTATTCCCTTTTGTTGCCCTTGTTGTTTTATTGTTGTAGTTATTATTGTTGTTGGATAGGACAGAGAGAAATGGAGAGAGGAGGGGAAGACAGAGAGGAGGAGAGAAAGATAGACACCTGCAGACCTGCTTCACTGCCTGCAAAGTGACTCCCCTGCAGGTTGGGAGCCAGGGTTCGAACCGGGATCCTTACGCTGGTCCTTGTGCTTTGCGCCACCAGCGCTTAACCCGCTGCACTACAGCCCGACTCCCCCTTGGTTGATTTTTAGTTTCATGCCTTCATGGTCTGAGAGGATGTATTTTATAATTTTAATATTTACATATCTGTTTAGACTGTCTTTGTGACCCAACGTATGATAGCACAATCTTTGTAAATGTTCCATGTGAACTTAAGAAAAATTTTTATACATTATTTTGGGATGGAAAGTTCTGTATATATCTATTAGATCCATTTCATTTATGGTTTCATTTAAGTTCATTATTCTTCTACTGATTTTTGTCCATATGTTCTGTCTCTAGCTGTTAGTGGTGTGTCCTACTATTATTGTGAATTCCATAAGTGTTTGTTTTATATGTTTGGGTGCTCCTAAATTGGGGGCATATGTATTAGTGATGGTTATATATTCTTGTTGGATTGAACCTTTAACCATTATGTAATGTACTTCTCTATACTTGATTACTTTGTCTGCCTGAAAGCCTATTCTTTTTTTTTTTTTTTTTTGGTGAAAATTTGACTATTTTTCATTTTCATTTTTTTTTTTAAGAAAGGAGACATTAACAAAAACATAGAATAAGAGGGGTACAATTCCTCACAATTCCCATAACCCGATCTCCACATCCCACCCCCTCCCCTGATAGCCTTCCCATTCTCTATCTCTCTGGGAGTATGGATCCAGGGTCATTGTGGGTTGCAGAGGGTGGAAGGTCTGGCTTCTGTAATTGCTTCCCCACTGAACATGGGCGTTGACTGGTCGATCCATACTCCTAGTCTGTCTCTCTCTTTCCCTAGTAGGGTGGGGCTCTGAGGAAGTGGAGCTCCAGTATACATTGATGGGGTCGTCTGTCCAGGGAAGTCTGGTCAGCATCTTGCTGGCATCAAGAACCTGGTGGCTGAAAAGAGAGTTAACATACAAAGCCAAACAAATTGTTGAACAATCATGGACCTAAAGACTGGAATAGTGCAGATGAAGTGTTGGGGTATTCCCTGCATGCTTTTGTGTACTTCTGCTTTCAGGTATATATTTTTCTCCTAGTTTATGGGCACGGGTGAACCTATGCTCTATCTCAGGGGACATGGACTATATCTAGGTTTGGGGACTTTATTGTGGAGTGGAACACCTGGAATGGAATTAGAGAATACTATGAAAGGAAAGTTCTCACCTGAGTGATGAAGCTGAAGGGTTATCATTCCACACCTGAAGTCTCTGGTCACAGTCTGAAGTGAAGCATGCTGGGGTGGCACTTGTTGTGTTGATTAGGTTGCGATCCACGGATGCAATATTATTTGAATTGAATTGAGAGCAGCATGCAGAAAAGTGGGCCCCACCCAAGGTTCCAGGACTGGGGAAAATATAGGATCTATAGTGGAAATGTGAGGTTCCTGTTGTCTTAGGGTTCAAGAAGACAGTGGATAGTTATTATCATCACATTATTTGGTTATAGGGTTAACTTTGGAAAGTCCCTTTGATAGGGTTTGGGGTATAGTACCCAGCATCTTGTATATAGCTGTGCTATCAGTTGCTTTGATTTCTTCTATAATTTCCTCTAGAATGCTTGCTTCCCCTTCCTCTCTTTCTTCCTCTGGCAGGCCAATTATACAAATGTTACTTCTTTTGAGATCATCCCATATGTCTCTGTTGTTGTTTTCAGTGTCTCTCAATCTCTTTTTTAGCTCTTTCACCTCTTTCTTAGTTTTCTCTAACTCAACCTCTGTCTGGTTAATTCTTTTTTCTGCTTCTGCTAGTCTGCTTTCTCTTCCCTCGGCTTATTTTCATTTCTGTGATTAATAAATTTTTTATTGTTTGCATGCTTTTCTTATCTATGGTTACTTCTGGCTGATTTGTAGTTTCTTCTGGGCTCTTGTCTTCATTCATTGTATTAGCAGTTTTATTTGCTCTTGATCTACCCATTTTTAATGTGTTTTTAATTTTTATATTCTGTAGTTCCTCAGTTACTTTGTTTTATGTACAGCCACTCTATACTAAATACCTTTATGACAAATTCAATCACCACCCTCAGAAATTACAATAGTATCTAAAGCAATGACTGAAGCAGTTTAACCAATACCAGTTAGTTCCACAATGTCTCCAGTTCAAGAAAAAAAGCAACTAAATCTAAATGAAAAGGAAAGAGAAAGGAAAAAAGGGATAGCAGGAATAGACAAGTATGCAAATCTACTGTCCACTGTAGATTCTAGGGGTAGCAAGAGGGGAAGGGGAAGTAGAGCAGAGACACACACAAAGAGAGTCCACTTTGAGTCAGACTTCTTCCCTGAAATAGTTCACAAATAAGTATCAGTGAATTCAGAAGGCAGAGGGAGGAGGAGGAAGGGAGAAAGGAAGACTGGGGAAAAAAATAGAGAAAAGAAAAAAGAAGGAAACAGAAAAAAAAGCAGTGAAAGGAGAGTTGTATATATATATTTTTTTTTTTTTTAATTGGCTTGGAGGTGGGAGAAGGGCGATAGTGTGTAGAGGAGGTATGAAAAGTGAGACAAGTTTCTCTCACAGTGGGTGATAATTCTTGTCATCTAGCAATGGAAAGTATACTAAGAGTTAATTTTGGTCACCTGAGGGGGGAAGGGATATGCATATATATAATAGTATTTGTAAATAGAACAGAGTAAAAAGCTCAAGCAGTGGGTCTACAGCTTGGACAGCTCCCTGTTAGCCTATGTACATTTAGTCTAGACAACTGATTGAGAAAGAAGACACAGTACAAAACAAACGTGAAAAAAGAAAAAAAAAATCTTTCAAGAATCCCAGGCTGTGTGAGGCTTGCTTGACTAGCTAATTGTTACTTGAATGGGTCTAAGTCCCTTACTCAGAGGAACAACAGAAATAGCCTAGAAATTTGGAAGCAGGGTTTAGTGGCACCCCGGTGGGCCAGGAATCTTAGTAAAGAAAGGAGCTCCAAGGGGAGCCTGATAGCAGCAGCTCCCTACCCCTGGGGTCTGGTTATGGGGAGAGGGGGGCTGAGAGAAATAATCAAGAAATTTCCTTTCTTTTTGCTCTAATTTTTAACCCAAATTGAATTATAATCACCTCCCTGGTCTACCTTTAGGATGCCTCCTTGCTTGTCCCGCTGAAGGCCAGGATTTCAAGGCTTTCTAGCAGTTGATGTCAGAGCCACGAGTGCTGCTACATTCCAGTCGCCATCTTGGCTCTGCCTCCTGAAAGCCTATTCTGTCAGAGAATAGGATAGCTGTCCCTGACCCTTTTTGTGAGTTATTAGCTTGGAACATCTTGCTCCAACCTCTTATATTCAGTTTCTATTTGTTTTTTCTTTGGATGTGTGTTTCCTGAAGACATATAATGGATGGATCCTGTTCTTTAATCCATTTAGCTACTCTGATTCTTTTGACAGGTGAATTTAGGCCATTCGCATTTAAGGTGATTATTGATATATGTGGTTTACTTATGTCCATTCTAATTTTTGTTTTGTGTTAAGTTTATTTTAAATTGTTGAGTCTTTACTCATTTGTTTCTCTCTAACCTACTGTGTGGATGAGTTTCTGTATTGAATTCCTCATTAATTTTTCTTGTGTTCTCTGCAAATCTCTGTTCCCTGTTTTGTTTTGTGGTTACCCTGTGTATAGTAACTAGCATTGTGTATCTTAAAAAGTCTTTTTTAAGTTGATCTTGATAAACAAACATTTGATAAGGCTTCTTTTTTTTTAATTCCCTCCCCTATTTGCTTGTTGTTCTTTCCTATTTTATTGTGTTTTTGTTTCTAGTCTACTACTGTTCATTGAAAACATGTGTTCCTTTGTTTCCTCCTTTCCTGTAAGACTTCATTCAGTATTTCTTGTAAGGTGGTGTTTCTTGCAGCAAATTCCTTTAATTTTTGAGTATTTTGGAATACCTTTATTTCTCCCTCATACTTGAAAGATAATTTTGCAGGATACAAAATTCATGGCTAAAACTCCCTCTCCTTTAGTGTCTTGAATATACCATTCCACTCTCCTTGTCTTTAGGGTTTGTAAACAAAAGTCTGATGAAAGTCTGATATTTCTCCCTTTATATGTAACTTCTTTCCTTTCCCTAGAAGCCTGCAAAACTTTCTCCTTGTCATTGACTTTTAATAATTTATAATAATGTCCCTTGGTGTTGATCATTTTGGATTTGTGAACCTAGGTGATCAATCTGATTCCAAAACAGGTATATTCTGAGGATTGGGTAGGTGGGGGAAATTTTCATCTAATTTTTTTCTTTGAAAATTACCTCTGGACCTGGTCTACTTCCTCAGGTATCCCTATAACTTATATATTTGACCTTTTTATGTAGTCTGCAATTTTACAGAGAGTAGCTTCATTCTTTCTAAACCTTTCCTCTCCTTCATCTTTGAATTGAAATAGTGAGCTAATTGCATCTTCTAGACTGGAAAGTCTTCCTTCTGCATGTGTGAGTCTATTACCTAAGCTTTCTACCAGAGATTGAACTGCACTAAAGATATCTTTCAGTTCTGTTTGAAAATTTTCCTCCATGCTGTTTAACTGCTTAGTGAACTCTGCTTTGAGTTCTTCTTTCACACTTTGTAGCTTCTGATCAAATTCCAAAGAAAAATGCTCTTTCAACTCTTGCTTATATTCTTGTAAAGTTCTCATAAGATTTCTATAGTCTGTCTCTGATGGACTCTCTGTATCTGGAATTTCTTGGATTTCATTTGATTTACTTCTCTGTGTGATGTGACATACTATTTAACTTTCTGCCTCTTCGCTTTCACATGTATGGTGTTGGTTATGTTGGCCAGCAGGTGGTGCTGTTGTGGCCTTACCTTGTGGGCTGAGTTTTGTCTTAAACTCAGACTGAGAAAAATCAAAAGCGAACAGAAACCTGAGTCAAAGATTGAGAGGTTTTAAGCTCCAATTTCTTTTCTTCAGAGGAGTCTGCTAACTTCTACTACTACCCAAGATGGCACAGGTTGGTGCTGAGCTCTTGTTTTGACTGACCATATATTTCAGCCCACTTCCATTTCCCCAAACATGGGTGCCAGCACCCACCTGAGGCTGTGGATTTTTTTAGCTGTAGATTATTTGTCCAATTCAGTCTCTTCTTGTGTTTAATAGTTGTATCAGGAAGGTCTGATTTCAGCTACTCCATAAACCACGCTTCCCAGAAGTTTAAACACTTTACATATATTTTCTTTTTTAACATTTTATTTATTTATTTATTTATTTATTTTTTACATGTTAGACAGAGACATAGAGAAATCGATAGGGAGAAGGAAAGAGAAACATCTGCCTCACTACTTCACCACTCAAGAAGCTTCTTCCCTGTAGGTGGGAATCAAATACTTGAACCTGGGTCCTCATGCATTGTAACATGTGCATTCAACTGAGTGTGCTACCCCTTACCCCCACTTTAAATAATTGTCATCTTCATTCTAATGTTCATACAAAACTGAAATTATAACTATTGTCATTGAACACTCCATATTAATTTGAAACCTTTAAGTGTTTAAATTAAAGGAATATATACTCAGAACTGAAATCCATGCATTTGTAGAACTTGAGACATTCAATATTTTTTCTTTTCTTATATTGAATAGTGATTTATAAGACTATAAGTTAATAGGAGTATATATTAACACCATTCCTGCCATCAAAAATCTAACCCTACCTCCATATACTATAGCTGAAAATCTACCCCTAGCCCCTGAAGAGTCTTTTACTGTGTGTGGTGCACTACTCCAAACCCAGTCAAATTCTGCTGTATTTCCTTATCTGTTCTTCTTTCTCAGTTTCTGTTTATGAGTGGGATCATCCCATACTCATCTTTCTCTTTCTTTTTTTTTATTTTCACTTTTTAATTCTTTTATTTTTTTATTTATATGACTACAAGTTAACAGGAGTGTACATACTGATCTTTCTCTTTCTGACTTATCTTGCTTAATGTAGTTCCTTCAAGCTCCGTCCAAGATGGATCGAAGAAGGTAGATTCATTATTCTTAGTAGCTTAGCAGTATTCCATTGTGTATATATTCCAAAATTTTCTCAGCCACTCATCTGTTGTTGGATAACTGGGTTGCTTCCAGGTTTTGTCTATTATAAATTATGCTGCTGTGAACATAGGTGTTCTGTAACTGCTTCCCCGCTGAACATGGGCTTTGGCAGGTCGATCCATACTCCCAGCCTGTCTCTTTTTTTCCATGGTGGGGCAGGGATCTGGGGAGGCGAGGCTCTAAGACACATGGTGGTGTCCTCTGCCCAAGGAAGTCGGGCTGGCATCATGGTATCATTTGAAGCCTAGTGGCAGAGTAATGAAGCTGAAGGGTTGACATTCCATACCTAATGTCTCTGGACACAGTCCAAAGTGAAGCATGCTGAGGTGGTACTGGTTGTAGCATAGTATATTCTGATGGAAAAAAATATTTTAGAAAAGTCTCCAAAGGTGGAAATATTTTACAATAAATGAATTTTCAAGAAAGATATTTTTAAAGAAGAAACTGAAGATAATAAATGAAGTAAAAAGGAGGAGCAACAAAATAAATTGCTTGCATAATGCAGTTGTTTTGTCATATGCACAACCCAGATTTGAGCTGTTCTCCACCACATTGAAAGAAGTTTGGTTGCAATGGTTTCTTTTATACCCTCTTTTCCCTTCTGCCTTGCTTATACAGTTTGGAAAAAGTCACCCTACAGTAGTGAAGTCCTGAAGAACACCCCCCAAGAAAAATAGATGAGAGATAGATGGATGGATAGATAGGTAGATAGATAGATAGATAGATAGATAGATAGATAGATAGATAAAAATGAAAAAAGGAAATACCACTCCAATGCCATGTTCAGGTACTTTATATGAACTATTGCACTGAATATACACATTAGCATTTTATTTATGCCACTAGAGGAAAACAGAAATAAACCAGCAGTATTCTATTTGAAGTCATATGATAAGTAATACCTTTAGTCAACTTTAGTTATATTTGATCCTCAACCTCGAAGTCCGTTTTCTTCTATTACCAAGTGCATCAATTATCCCTTACATTCCTCAAATGACACTAGTCAGTTTTTGTCTACACTCAAAAATTACATAAGTCCCAATCTACCATTACAAATTCTGTTTGATTTAATACCATCCTTTAGATCTAGTGGCAGAGCTCTAGAGTCCACACTTCTTTTTTTATATTTATTTATTTTCCCTTTTTGTTGCCCTTGTTGTTTTTCATTGTTGATGCCATCATTGTTAGACAGGACAGAGAAAAATGGAGAGAAGAGGGGAAGACAGAGGGAGAGAAAGATAAATATCTGCAGACCTGCTTCACTGCCTGCGAAGCGACTCCCCTGCAGGTGGGGAGCCAGGGGCTAGAACTGGGATCCTTACGCTGATCCCTGCGCGAGTCCAAACATGTTTTAAATAACTCACTGCCCTAAGCAAATGAAAGAAACTTTCAATTTAATACCAGTTTTTCTAATATAACAAAATAGTTTAAGAAGAATACAGAAAAAGAAGAAGAGGAAGAAGAAGAAGGAGAAGGAGAAGGAGAAGGAGAAGGAGAAGGAGAAGAAGAAGAAGAAGAAGAAGAAGAATTAGAAGAAGAAGAAGAAGAAGAAGAAGAACAAGAAGAAGAAGAAGAAGAAGAAGAAGAAGAAGAAGAAGAAGAAGAAGAAGGAGAGGAGGAAGAAGGAGAAGGAGAAGGAGGGAAGGAGGAAGAGTAGGATGATGATGAGGATGAGGAAAAGGAAAAAAGAAACAGAAAGATAAATATCTTGGTTCTGTGTGAGCGTATGATAGAAAAAGAGAAATAATTCACTTGCTTTTAACTGTGTCTATTCATAAAGCAGTAGAATATATGATAATATTAATTTTCCATTTTTGTAATCCTGTGAATATTAATCCTGATTACTCTCGAATTTGAAGGAGTATAATATTTAGGGTTCTTCCTATCCCAGGGCAGTAAGATACCATCATTCTAAAAAAAAAAAAAAAAGCATAAGAACAATGAATAGAGAAGAAAGAGTATTGGCAAAGAGGCAATGTTCAAGTTAGGAAAGAAAGAAACAATTGTCAGTATGGAAAGCTGTTGAAACATTTCTCATCTCCCAGTAAGAGGTACCTGCAAAACAGTCTCATACCAAGCAATTATCTTTACCCCATCATGCACCAAGATACCAACAACCCCCTGCCCACCTCCAGCTCCCTCCTTCCCCCTTCTTACCCAGAGTTCTCTGTCTTGGTGCAACAGAATAACCCAGTACAAATTTTGTTTTGTGTTCTCCCTGCCTGTTCTTGTCTTTTAATTTCCACCTATGAATGAGATCATACACTATCCACCATTATTTGAGTTTATCTCACTTAATATGATTCCTAATTAACTATTTTAAAGAAACCACTCTAGCACTAAATATGAAGGCTGATCACACACTTCATAATACATTCTGTGTTTACATTCTCATGCCTTGCTTTCATAATAATATTTTCCAGTATGTACTGGTTTTTGTTTGTTTTTGTCTTTGTCTTTCATTCTCATGATCTGTTTTTATAGTGTATGACTAACTAAGAATACCAAGGATAAATATCATCTCTAAAAAAGTGGACCCCTGGTCATGGTACAGGTCAATTGTAAAATAAATCAGAATCAAACAAACATGATGAAAGAACATAAAAAAACACCCTTGCATTCAGCTATAAGATTTCCTATATAAATTTCAGGACTTGATGGCAGTGGACCTGGTTGAGTGAACAAATTACCAAGGGTAGAGTTCAAGCCCTCAGGCCACACTTGCAGAGGGGAAATGTCACAAGTGGTGAAGCAGTGCTGTTAGTCTCTCTCTCTCTCTCTCTCTCTCTCTCTCTCTCTATATATATATATATATATATATATATATATATATATACCCTTTTCTTTCTCAACTTCTCTGTTTCTATCCAAAATAACTAAATAAAATATTTAAAAATAGTCTATAAAAATAAATAAGTAAATACATAAGTAAGTAAATAAATACTGAGATTTCTTTTTTCTTTTTACAATTGGCTTCTTTTTGTCTTCTGTTCACTGTATCCCTTTGGCTAGTATATTTTCTCTTTGCCTCAATTCATATTTTGCTTTTTGTGAATAATTTCACAAACCTGTGAGACTGGAAATATACAAACATACATCAATGAGGTGAAGATAATTGTCTGCTCTGTTTGGATACCAGATGAGTGTTTTCTGCTGTTTCCCACCAGTTTCACTTGTATAAACAAATCCAGCTTCTAGCTGGTCTCTAGCATTGATTAGAATTAAACTGGTTTACTTCTTCTGAAATTCAGAAATTTAGGTTCTAAACAGTTTTAGACCAATGAAACTTTTCTTCACTTAGAAAAATTAAAAAAATAAAAATAAAAAACTTTAGTGAACCATAGCATTATCTTGGTTATTATTAAGCTGGTAGTGCTTATACTAAGTATTTTCATGTTTCTGCTCAGTTAAAGGAAACTATGGAACTTGAATTAAAAGGCCATCTTTGGAATTTAAAGGATGGTTAAATAGTCACAGACCAGGATACACTCTGTTTGTATACATTTCAAGCGGGGAATAGACTTTTAAATGAAGCCTTTAAATCAACATTTACATATCAAAGCATTATAAAGGACCACAGAGCTAATGTTTCTCTTTCTCACAAAGGCAAAAGATAACAGTTAACTTGTATGAGCTCATAGATTCATAATTTCAGGTTTCCTCTTCTGAGTTAGAAATGTAGTACTTACTGCTTTAAGTAATAATTAGTCTTTTTTCTTTATTAGTGATTTAGTATTGATTTAAAAAACTAAGGGATAGAAGAGGTATAATTCCACATTCTTCCCACCACTGTAGTTCTGTGTCCCCACTGAAAACTGCAGTAGACCTCCCAAGGTCATAGATATGGGTTGACTATTATATTTATAACTATCCAAATTTATATATATATTTGCCCATTTTTCTATGGTCCTGCCTTCTCTTCTTTTGTTGTTGTTGTTGTTTTTCTTCTTCTTCTTCTTCTTCTTCTTCTTCTTCTTCTTCTTCTTCTTCTTCTTCTTCTTCTTCTTCTTCTTCTTCTTCTTCTCCTCCTCCTCCTCCTCCTCCTCCTCCTCCTCCTCCTCCTCCTCCTCCTCCTCCTCTTCCTCCTCTTTTCTTTAGTTAGTGATTTAATAATGATAGACAAGATTATTGGATAAGAGGGATATAATCCCATACAATTACCACCACAAGAGTTCTATATCTCACCCCTTCTATTAGAAGTTTCCCTATTCTTCTTTTTGGGAGTATGGACCACAAATCTTTATGGGATGCAGAAGGTGGGAGGTCTGGCTTCTGCAATTGCTTCTCCACTGGACAAGAGTATCAATAGGACCATCCATACCCCCAGTCCATTTTTTTTTAAATACTTTTATTCATTATTGGATAGTGACAGAGAGAAATTGATAAGGGAGAGGGAGCTAAGGAGAGAGACAGAGAGACACCTGCATCTCTGCTTTACTACTCATGAAGCTTTCTCCCTATAGGTAGGGATACCCCAGATTGTTTCTATATTTTCCTAGTGGGGTAGGGCTCTGGGGATGTGGGGTTCCAGGACACATTGGTGAATTCATCTGCCCAGGGAAGTCAGGTTGGTGTCATGGTAGCATCTACAACTTGGTGGCTGAAAAATCATTAAGTATAAAGCAGAAAAAACTGTTTAATAATAAAGAACTTAAAGAATATGGCAAATATGATTTCTACCTATTGCTATTTTCAAATACATTTCCTGTTTTCCCCCTTTTCTTTCTCCAGGTCTTGATGAAAATAGAGTACAGAGTCTTCTGGACATCTTCCCCTAACATTTCTCCTCCTCTGGAGATATGGACAGAATTCTTTTGGAGGTATGGCCAAAAATCTTTTGTGGGTGGAGAAGGTGGGAGTTCTGGCTTCTGTGATGGCTTTTCCACTGTATATTAGCATTAGTAGGCATCCATATGCCCAGCCTATTTCTTTTCTTTTTTTTTTTATTGTTGTGGTAGTCATGATTGTTATTATTGATGTCATCACTGGATAGGACAGAGAGAAATGGAGAGAGGAAGGGAAGACAGAGAGGGAGAGAGAAAGATAGACACCTGCAGACCTGCTTCGCCACCTATGAAGGGACTCCCCTGCAGGTGGGGAGCCAGGGCTCGAACCGGGGTCCTTATGCTTTGCGCCACATGCACTTAACCTACTGCGCTATAGCCCGACTCCCAATCCCCAGCCTATTTCAATCTTTCCCTCGTTGGGTAGGGCTCTGGAAAAGTGAGGTTTCAAGACACATTGGTCAGGTCATCTGCCTAGGGAAGTCAGGATATAATCTTAGTAGTATCTGCAACTTGGTGGCTGAAAGGCAGTAAGATATAAAACAAGACAAAAAAAATAAAATTCAAAAATAAACAGAAACCAAAAAGTAGAAAAGCAGATGAGAATAGGGATCTTAAGGTGGAAGGAAGCTAGGAAGTCAATTTTAGGTATGTTCCTAAGGCCTCCTGACTTTAGTAATTTTTGGTTGAACTTATTAGATAACATGGAGGTAGGCTATAAAAACTGTCTGTGAAGGTGTATTCAGAGTTGAGAATATGGATAGAAAGCTGGATTAGAGCATAGAGTAGCTCCCAAACTTGAAGAAAGTATATAAATACAATTAACTGCTTACTCCATGGATCTGACCCAGGGCATATATATTCACATTTAACACAGGAGCCTGTGTAACCCCCAAGTCCCTGTCAGTCCATAGTCACAGCTAGGAACATTCTAGGCTACAGTCATGTTAGGACCAGTCTTCCCTGAGTAGCAGAATAAGATGACTCAACCTCCCTTTGGGAAGTGGGGCAGTCCTTACCATTGCTGCTTTATAGTGAGTGCAAGGACCTGGACAGGCTCACAAGAGGTCTTATGATGATGTTCCTGATGGAAGTCACCAGTGGTAGTGGAGAGAGGAATCCATTGGAGGTGTAGGTCCATCATTTTTGTGTAAAACTCCATGGATTCCCTGACTATAGCCCCAGATGATAGGGTGGCCTGGTATTGAACAAAAAGGTCATTAAGTAAGCCTGTCTTGTCTTTTTCCAGCTATTGTGGTCCTTTCTTTATCTGACAAGCTTAGACATTCACCAAGTTGTTAAAGCATTGAGTGTCAGTTGTTGTATCCAACCCAGTTTGTGTGGTTTGGTCTCAAGTTAGGGAGAAAATACACCTAGCATTTTAGTGGGATATTGCCACTAGAAAACTTTGTTTATTTTCAGGATGGCATAAATACTACACCAAGTTATGAAAAATTATATTTTAATTTATGATTCATATTGAACCAAATATATTCTGTATCAAATAAGTTAAATAAAAATTTACCCATGCAGAGATGGGAAATTAACACAGGGTTCACGCATACACAATACCAATGAGCTGCCTCCTAGGGGCAATTTTTACTCTATGTATAAAAGAGAGAACAAAAGGAAAGGATTTCTTTCTTCCTTTCTTCCTGTCTTTCTTTTTTTTTTTTTGTAAAGAGGAAACTAAATCGTTTTTTTTTTTTAATTATTTAATAATGATCAACACAACTTTAGGATAAGAGGAGTGCAATTCGACACAATTCCTACCACCAGAGTTCTGTATTCCATCCCCTCCACTGGAAGATTTCCTGTTCTTTATCCCTCTGGGAACATGGACCCAGGATCATTATGAGGTAAAGAAGGTGGGAGGTCTAGCTTCCGTAATTCCTTTTCTGCTGAACATGGATATTGGCAGGTCAATCTATACTCCCAGTCTTTTTCTTTCCCTAATGGGGCAAGAGTCTGAGGAGGTAGGATTCCAGGGCACATTGGTGCAGTCATATGTCCAGTGAAGTCAGGTTGGCATCATGGTAGCATCTGCAACTTGGTGGCTGAAAAAGCATTAAGATATAAAACACAACAAGCTTTTTAATAATATAGAACCTAAAGACAAGAATATAGCAGATGAGATTTGGGATCTCCATTTTGGAAAAAGCTAGAAGGTATATTTTAGGTATATTCCAAGGGGCCCATGACTAATTTTTGCCTGAACCTGAGAGTTAGCAAGCAGATGGCCAAAGACACTGGAGAGATGATGTCAGAGTTGGAAAGAGGTCTAGAAAGTTGTATCATGGAAGAGAGTAGCTCCCAATTATGGGAAACCTATACAAATACTGTTAACTATAAACCCCATTGATTTGATCTGGGACCCATATTCAGTACAGGAGCCTGTGCAACCTCCACCCTCCTGCAGGTCTGAGCTCTCATTCTGTAGTCATAGCTAGGAACATTCTAGCCTGCACTCATTGCTAGACTCACCTTCCTTGAGTGGCAGAGTATACCGACCCAACCTCCCTTCAGAGAACAGGGCTGTACCCACCAATGTTGACCCCCACTGAGGGCAAGATCCTATAGAGGCCCACAAGAGGGTCCACTATGCTCTTCCAGATGGAGATGACCAGCGACAGTGGGGAAAGGAATCTGCTAGAGGTTTATGCCCATCATGTCACTTTGGAATCCCAGGATTCCCTGACTAAGGCCCTGGATGATGGGGTGGCCTGGTAGTGGCCAAATGAGTCATCATTAAAGTATGCCAGTCTCTTGTTCTTTCCATCTTTCATAGTCCTTCCCATGTCTGACAAAGTTAGCCTTGAATTTAATTGAGAGGAGTGAAACAAGAAGTAGGTGAGGAAAGTATGTAGTTCTAAATAGATACTATTTGATATAAGTATTTTATGATACCTAATTTTTAAAAAGTGTCTTCTTTAGGTCTTTCTACTTGCTTGCTGCACTTACTGAGTCACTGCAAACTGTTGTGCACTTTTACATTAAGGTATATATTTAAGGAAAGGATTTCTTAACAGTGCATCACTCCACCATCCACAGAGTTCTGTTATACTGTTTATAGAGCTTTCATGTGGTGCCTGAGATTAAATTCAGGACATTATGCAGAGTAAAGTACACATCCAACCCTGTGAGACATCTACCCAAACCCATTCAGTTGTCTTTTAAGAAGATACATAATTTTTAAAATCTCTTAGAACAGGAAAAGTCACATCAACATTCTCTTTACATTCTTTAGAGCATGTTCTCAACATGAAACATGAAAATAAGGAAAAGAATTTCATCTTACTTATTCTAGTTGTATAGGGGGAAAAAGAGAAAGAAGGAAAGACAGGTATGTATCTGAACCAGAAAGATAATATAATGGTTATAGAAGACTTTCTTTCCTGAGGCACTGCAATCCAATCCCTGACAGATATCATAAGCAAGAGTTAAGCAGTGCTATGGGGAAAAAAAATAGCAAAAATACCCTAGTTGATAACTATTACTAATATTTAACAGAAAAATACATTTTATAAAATAAATATTATTTTACATACATTAGAATGCCAGAAACCAAAGCACAGATAGCACCACATACTGGCAAGGATATAAATCAACAACACTGAATCACTATATTTCACCAGACACAGAAGTAAACTCCAAATGGATCAAGGATTTAGATGTTGGACAAGAAACTGTCAAATATTTAGAATACACGATTAGCTGCACTCTTTATCATCTAAAATTTACAGGCATCTTTAATGATACAAATCCAATTGCAAGTAAGACAAAAATAAATAAATAAATAAATGGGACTGCATCAAATTGGAGAGCTTCTGCACAGAAATAAAATAAAATAAATACACACCACCAGAACAAAGAGACTCCTTACAGAATAGGAGATCTTCACATTCCATACATTAGACAAGATGTTAATAACCAAAATAAAGAGCTCACCAAACTCAGCAACAAAAAACAAATTATCTTTCAAAAAAAGTGATATTAGATATGAACAGAATATTCAAAAAAGAGATTCAAAAGACCAACAGACACATGTAAAAATGCTTCAAGTCATGGAATGTCATAGAAATGAAAATAAAGACAATAATGAGATGCCACTTCAGCCCCTGTGAGAATGTCACTCATCAGAAAGGATAATAACAATATATGCTTGGAGAGATTGCAGGGGGTTAATGGAACCCCTGCACCACTGGTGGGAATGCTTGTTGGCCCAAGCCCTGTGGAGAACTCATAGAAGGTTAGAAGTGGACCTATCCTATGAACCTGCAATTATTCTCCTGGGGATATATCCTAAGGAACCAAATATAGCCATCCAAAATGATCTGTATATACCCATGTTCATAGCGGTGCAATTTTTAATTGCCAAAACCTAAGACCAACCTAGTGTCCAACAATAGACAAGTGGCTGAGAAAATTGGTATACTACTCAGCTATTAAAAATGGTGAATTTACCTTCTTCACCTCATCTTGCATGGATTTTGAAGGAATCATGTTAAGTGAGATAATCCAGAAAGAGAAGAATGAGTATGGGATGACCTCACTCATAGACAGAAGTTGAGAAATAAGAATAAAAGGGAAAACACAAAGTAGAACTTTGACCGTGTTTGTTATACTGCACCAATGTAAAGGGCTCTGGAAGAGGAGGGGTTCAGGTCCTGGAGCATGATGCTGGAGGAAGACCTAGGCAGGGGGTTAGAGTGTTATGCAGGAAACAGAGAAATTTTACACATATACCAACTACTATATTTACTGTTAACTGTAAGGCATTAACTGCCCCCCTCCACCATGAAATAAAGGAAGAAAGAGATAGAGAAAGAAGGAAGGAAAGAAGGGAAATGGGAAGGAAGGAAGTGAGAATAAAAGAAAGAAAGAGAGAGAGAGAGAGAAACTCTTCCACTAGAAACTATATGTTTGGTAGATGGTTAGTTTTCAAAGACGGGTTTTTAATGTAGACATTTTGAGAGGAAATGTTCTTCCAGGAGAGAAATCAACCATGACAAAGAAAAGCTTAAATCTGGATGCCTTTTGTTATGCCCTATACTACTTTTTGGTTTTGTCTCTTTCCCAAAGTGCTTTGCTTTCACTAGATGATCTAAAGATGGCAGGTAAGATCACATTGTGAGTACTGAGCTTTTCTGGATTTTGCCTATGTGTACATGGGGTATAATTTCATTAGTAAATATATCACTACTTTTTCTTTATCAGTTTGCTTCATGCTTGATAATTTCTCCAGTTTCTGAAGAATTCAGGAGGGAAAAAGATATTTATTGTGTACCCTGACAGATTACAAAATGGTACCGCTATCTTGGAAGGTAGTTGAACATAATCAAATATACTCAATATCTGATTGAGTAAAAATACTCATGTGGTACTTAGTTGAAAGAATTGAATACATTTGTCTCTACATAGATGTTTATAGCAACTTTCTTCACAACTGTCAAAACTTGAAAGTAACTAAGATACCCTTAAGTAGGTAAGTAAAGTAGGTATCCCTATGTATGGCATATATAAAATGGAATATCATATAGCATTAAAGGTAAATGAAAAGATATGGGAACAGGACCTAAGAGGTGGCTCTGTGGTGAAGAGATGTTTTGTGCATGTGAGGTACTGGGTTCAATCTCCAGCACAGCAAAAAATAGCAGAATGGTATTCTGATATTCCAGATTTTTAAATGAAAGTATTTTAAGAAGAGTGCAGAAACTTAAATGCATACTTCTTAATGAGAAATATAATTCATAAAATTTAAAGAATAAAGAATTGGGACAAGATGAGGGACTAGAATTGTCTGTTTTCTTTGACTTATATAACAACAACAAACTTATGCATACATGGAAAATCTTGCATATACATAAACTTAGTTACAAGCTCCCACAGTACTACAGATCTCAGCAACTAGGTAGCAACGATATAGAAAAACACACTCATATATATTTCCCTGTGTGACAATAAGTCAAAATTGGGAAGTGACCGGTAGGAACATCATCATAATCCTCTGTAGGTTTCATCAGGACTGCATGCTCACTAAGAACAAGCAATGGAAGGGACTGCCCCACACTTCAAAAGGAGGCTGGGTCATCCTATTCTACCACTCAGGGAAGACTGGTTCTGAAGTTAATGTAGCCTAGAATGCTCTCCACTGTGACTATAGACTGTAAGCTCAATTTGACAGAGACTCTGATATTGTACAGGCTTCTATGCTAAATATTAATAGATTCAGGCCCCAGGTTAGATGATGGTGGTAAACAGTTAATTACATTTATATATCTTCAAGTTTGGGAGCTACTTTCTGCCCTAATTCTGCTATCTAGTTCTACTCTCAACTGAGTTAATATTTCCAGTCTATCCCCATGCTAGCTATCAAGCTCAAGGAAAGATTAAAACACAGGCTCCTAGGAACATTCCTCATATACACTTCCTAGCTTTCTTCTACCCCAAGGTCTCTACTTTCATCTTCTGTATTCCTACTTTATGGTTCCTGTATATTAAGACCTTTGCCCTGCTTTATGTCTTAACACCTTTTAACTACCAAATTGCAGACACCACCATGACACCAACCTAACTTCCCTGGGCAGATGACCTCACCAATTACAGAAGCCAAAACTCCCAACTCTACACAAATGACCACTGAAATTTATTACTAAAGAAACACAAAGTAAAGTAGCCAGAAAGTACTGCTCACATATTATCAAATTGTCAAAGTGTTAAAAATAAAATTCAGTTGAAAATATTCTTTATATTAACCAGGCAATCTTCTTCATTGTCAGTACAACATGAATTGATACAAGCATTGTTGAATATAATGACTGATACATTATAATTACATATTCTGTTGTATTTTTGAAGTTCAGTGTTAAGAATGTCTAATTTTTAATTTGTGTTTGGTTTGTGGTATAGTTGTGGTGACTTGATTTAATGACTATACAACATGGCTTCTTACTAATTTTTTGTGAAAGTTGACATAAGTAGAGCTGGTTTTTAAGTAGAGTTGAGAAAGCTTTTTTTTCAGAGGTACTGCCAACAAGAACTGAATCTACATTCCAAGAAACCATCAAGAAAGAGAATACACGATTTGAAGGGGGTGATAAAACGGCATTTTACTTTATAAAATAAAGTCCTAACTTTGCTTACCAAGAGCAGTGACCACATTTTTATCTTACTTTGGCCCCTGCTTTTCATTCCTCTATGCATTGCTAACTGAATCTCTGCCTCTGGAATTGGAATTTTTTAATTCTCAAATTGCTTTGCCTTTTAACTGCCTGCTGGTTTTTAGGTTAAATATATATCTTGTAACTCTTTCCTCTTTTTTCTACCTATCCATATACATATAGAGAGGTGCAACACAAACATTATTGAGATTACTATCAAGTGAGCAAGAAAATTCACAAGGAAAAACTGCAGTCATGTAAAAATCCCACTTCAAAATACAATGAAAGACACTGTACCTCTCACAAACACAAGTTCATAGTGCACAATTTATCACACATGTACATTTCATCCCAATTGTACTTGATTTTTTCTTTAATTTATTATTATTATTATTATTTTATTTAAAAAAAGGAAACACTGACAAAAACCATAGGATAAAAGGGGTACAGCTCCATACAATTCCCACCACCAGAACTCCGTATCCCATCCCACCCCTTCCACTGATAGCTTTCCTATTCTTTACCCTTCTGGGAGTATGGACTCAAGGTCATTGTGGGATACAGAAGGTGGAAGGTCTGGCTTCTGAAATTGCTTCCCCACTGAACATGGGCATTAACTGGGCGATCCATACTCCCAGCCTGCCTCTCACTTTCCCTAGTAGGGTGGGGCTCTGGGGAAGCAGAGCTCCAGGACACATTGGTGGGGTCATCTGTCCAGGGAAGTCTGGTATGCACCATGCTGGCATCTGGAACCTGGTGGCTGACAGGACAGTTAACACACAAAGTCAAACAAATTGTTGAACAATCATGAACCTAAAGGCTGGATAGTGCAGATCAAGTGTTGGGGGGACTCACTGCAGACTACTGTGTACTTTTGCTTTCAGGTATACATTTTGCCCTAGTTTATAGATATGTGTGAACATAGGCTCTATCTCATGGGACCTAGTCTATATCTAGGTTTTGGAACTTTGTTAGGAAATGAACTGCCTGGAATGGAATTAGAGAATACTATGAAAGGAAAGATCTTACCCAAGTAATGAAGCTGAAGGGTTGTCATTCCACACCTGAAGTCTCTGGACACAGTCTGAAGTAAAGCATGCTGAGGTGGTGGTTCTTGCTGCGTTGATTAGGTTGGGATTGGTTGATGCAATATTATTTGGTATGAATTGAGAGAAGCATGCAGGGAAGTGTGCCCCACCCTAAGGTTCCATGACTGGAGGAAATAAGCTCTCTAGTGGAAATGTTCAGTTCCTGCTGTCTTAGGGTTGAAGAAGACAATAGATATTTATTGTTATAATTACATTATTTGGTAATTGGGTTAACTTTGAAAAATCCCTTTGTTAGGATTTGTTGTATAATACCAAACATCACCATAACTTATGTCCTTTGAAATTATTTGTATATAGCTGTGCCACCAGTTGCTTCTGTTCTCCCTGGTCTAGGCTTTTGAGAGAGTCAACATATAAAAGACTCAGCTTATGTATTAAAATGATTCAGTCTGTGCTTTAAAAAGTTTAAGATATACAATCACTTTTTCCCCTCTCATATTAATTAGTGATTTATATGACTACAAATTAATAGGAGTGTACATAAACACCATTCCCATCACCAAAAGACTGTGTCCCATCCTACCCCACCCCCTTGCTGTCCCAGGAAGCTGAATAACCACTTTCACCCTCACACCAGAGTTTTTACTTTGGTACTCTTCTCCAGATTTAGTCAAATCCTACTTTTAGTTTCCCTTTTTGTTCTTCTTTCTCAACTTCTGTTGATGAGTGGGATCATCCCATACTCATCGGTATCTTTCTGACTTAGCTCACTTAACATAATTCCTTCTAGCTCTGTTCAAGATGGGTCAGAGAAGGTGGGTTCATTGTTCTTAATAGCTGCACAGTATTCCATTGTGTATATATACCAGAACTTTCTCAGCTACTCCTCTGTTGTTGGGCAACTGGGTTGCTTCCAGGTTTTAGCTATTATGAATTGTGCTGCTATGAACATAGGTGTACAAATATCTTTTTGGTTGGGTGTTATGGAGTCCTTGGAGTATATCCCTAGGAGAGGAATTACTGAGTAATATGGAGGTCCAAGTCTAGATTTGTAATAGTTCTCATTTTAATGGTGAGTTTAAGCCATTGACATTTATTGTTACTATGGACTTAATATATTGTAGTGCCATTATTAAATATTTTTATATGTTCTGCTATATGGTAAGTAGTATGATGATGTTCTTGTTTACAGGAGGTCTTTTAGAGCCTCTTTCAGGGCATGCTTGGTGATGGTTGCTTCCTTTAACTGTTGCCTTTCTGAGAAGGTTTTGATACCTCCTTCTAGTTTGAATGAAAGTCTATCAGTATATATTATCCTAGGTTGAAACCCTTTTTCATTCAGGGCTCGGTAGATATCTTGCCATTCTCTCCTGGCTTTTAGAGTTTGAATGTAGAAATCTGCTGATAGTCTTACGGGTTTTCCCCTGTATGTGACTTTTTGATTTTCTCTTGCAGTCTTTAGGATCCTTTCTTTATCCTTCTTTTCATTGTAACTAGGATGTGTCTTGGTGTCTTCAGGTCTGGGTTGATTCTGTTTGAGACTCTCTGGGTCTCTTGGATCTTAATGTCCTTTCTGTTGTTTGGGTCTGAAAGTTTTCTTCTGTTATTTCCTCTAGAATGTTTACTTCCCCTTCCTCTCTTTCTTCCTCTGGCAGGCCAATTATACGAATATTACTTCTTTTGTTGTTGTTTTCAGTGTCTCTCAATCTCTTTCTGAGCTCTTTCACCTCTTTCTTAGTTTTCTCTAGATCATCCTCTGTCTGGATAATTCTGTTTTCTGCTTCTGTTAGTCTGCTTTCTCTTCCCTCAGCTTCTTTCTTCAGTTCAGTTACAGTATTAGCTTGTTCTGCTAATTGACCTTTTAATTCAGTTATTATAGCTTTCTGTTCCTTAATTATATTGAGGTAGCTAGTATTTTCCTTGAGGGTCTCATCTGTTGTTTCCCTAATTCTAATAGCGCTTTCCTCTATAGTTATGTTTATTTCTGTGACTATTAGGTTTACTATTGCTTGCATACTTTTCTTATCTTGGCTACTTCTGACTGAAGTTTCTTCTGGGCTCCTCTCCTGATGCATTGTGGTAGCAGTCTATTTGCTCTTGACTTAACCTTTTGTTTGTTGTTGTTGATGTAGTTTGTATTTTTCTGTTCTGTTGTTCTTCGGTTGTTGTGTTTTGCGTACAAGCCATGCTATACTAAGGCCGTTTCACAAATGCAGTCCCAAACCTCCCTGTTCGAGCCCCTGGCTCCCCACCTGCAGGAGAGTCACTTCACAAGTGGTGAAGCAAGTCTGCAGGTGTCTTTCTGTCCCTCCTCTGTCTTCTCCTCCTCTCTCCATTTCTCTCTGTCCTATCCAACAACGATGATATCAATAACAACAATAATAACTATAAGAGTAAAACAACAAGGGCAACAAAAGGGAATGCATAAATAAATATAAATAAATAATTAATTTAAAAAATAACTTTATGATAAGAAACATCTGTAGACCTCTGTTTTCAATCAGGCTGACTAATGGCTATTCTACTTCCTTAAACCATAGATTCTGTGTAGATGGGCGTTATTTATAATGTGTAACAACTAATCTGTTAGATTTATCAATATATGCTTTACAGGAACCAATATGTCTTCTGATGTAAATTGAAAACACTGGAGGGTAATGTATATTTAAAATACATGATGCAGTTTTTTTCAGTGTTGTGCTTTTGGGAATTATAATTTTAAATTTATTTACCTATTTTGCATACATGTCAAGAAAATGAATGTGCAAAGCAATGAATTATACAATATACACCATGTGTAGTTTTTTAAAAAAGCAAAATAACTTAAAGTTACTAAAAGTATAATCTGGTGAAAAACAAATTCATACTTTGTGATATAGTTCTTCCTCATACTACTGATTTTGCCAAACTTCATTTTCTTTTTTCATCCCTTGCTCACGAAGAAATGCATGTATTCAACTGAAATTTTAATATGTCAAAATATTATTTTGTTATCACATACATGTACAAAAGACATACATGTACAACATATTAAAATGACATCTTATTTTATAGAATGGAAAATCTTCTTGTTAACTGTCCATGCTTTATTGTAAAAATAAATTGAAACAAATTAACTAGATAGGTTTTTGTGAACACACCAGAGTATTTGTCACATATAAGCAAAGTTTTAGTAATAAGACCTTGTCCAAACACCTAACCCATACTGTAAAAATTTCTAAAGTTATAAATAATCTATTATAGAAGTGTCCCTCCATTGTTTATTATTAACTTTGATTGCATTTGCTATAGTGATAACAGTGACTATGAACATGATTCGAGAGATGAGCTCTATTCTAAATTGTAGACCACAGTGATCTTTTCTTTACACATCAATAATTTGACTTTCAAAATTGCTTATCCAGTCAGCAGAGAGAAAACAATTCTCAGGTATTTTTGTTTTATAAAACTAAGGGAATATTTGAAGTATTTTGTTATTTAGACTTTTTCCTTAAGTAGTAAAGAAATCCATGGAGGCTCAAAAAGAAAAAGTACAGGGCCAAAAAAAAAATTTAAAGCTCCATTCAATACAAATTCCAATATGCTAGATAATAATTATAAAATAAACCCTCTTATTATTACTAATATAAACTAACTCACCTATGTGGACAGTAACATAAATTTTGTATTATTATTTCCAATGAACAGATGAGGAAACAGGCATAGAAAGATTAAGTAACTTATTCAAAGCCACAAATCTAGTGAATATCAGAACAGATAAAGTACCCTTAAGAGAGTTATTTAACCGAGCTAAATCTTTGTTCTATCTGTGAACAAAGAGATTAGTACAATATGGAAAGTGAAATTTTAAATGAGACTTATATAAATCACATCTCTTGCCCACTCCATTATTTATTAATAATTCAGTTGAGAGTAGTGGTTGTAAAACAAGAAAATACAGAAACATGACTTGAAGAACAAAAAAGAAAAGGGAAAAGAAAGCTCTGGGATTGCTAAAGCAGCTGCCTTGTTCTTTTCTTGATGTGTTAGAGCACACTCTGGCCCAGATTTAATATATGAGGTCTCTAAGCGAGCTAAACAAGACATCATTTATACAATGAAAGAAGCTTTTTAATCATGAAACTTTCTATAATTACAAGCTCACACTGACATTGTTCACCAGATCATGCATCATAAATCCATAAACTCCTTTTGATTTTTCCCTCAAGCAACCCACACAGATTATGTATACCCTGCTGAAAACATTTTATAAATAAGAAATTTCCATGACTTTTGAATAACAATAAGAGGCATAATTACAAGGTGATCTGAGCAGGTCAGGCTTCCCAGGTAACCCCTAAGTTAGAACTGAGTTATGATCATTGTGCAGTCTTTTTCCCCAGCACTAAACTAGAATATTTCCCCAAACATTTTTCATCTCTCACATTGTGTTATCTCAAAGTCAGTGGTATTATAGCTTGCTGAATTAAATATGTTAAATTCTCATAACATCCATAATAATTTAGTATGCTAAGGAAGTAAACATGGCAAAATACTTTTGGAGAATTCACTCTTTCCATATTGGCTTTAAAATATTAATTATGTATAATTAGCTCAAGTGATTTTTTTTCACAATGTAACTAATAAATATAACATTAGAAACAGTAAGAAAAATGTAACAATTCAATATACAATTTGAAAAAAACATTAAAAAATTCATCTTTTTCTCTACTTTCCTATTATTTAGTAGCCATAGATTCAGTTATAGTTGTCAAGAACTCTTAGTTAAAAAATCACATTAGAGTAATAAGGCATTACCTTTCTAAATCAAAGACAAAAATTAGCTAAAATTATATGCTGTGTATTAATTTTTCAAAATTCTTTATGTAGTCATAATAACCTCAAAATCATGGTACGCTTTAGAAAATACCAATATTTGTTCTAATTTATGTTATGTTAAATTTTTAATAGTGAAAATGAAGTATCTATGTATGTTTTATTATGCAAACATAATAATGTTCCCTTAAGACAAATAGACAAATTTTCTTAGATTTTCTACTAATTTGTATTTGTTCTCTATTACTGTTACCATATTCAGACAATTAATGGTGATACAAAACTTATGAAAAGCATTACTAAAAATCAATAATTGGTTATTACTTATTGATAACAAGCATGAAAAATTCATTCAAATGGGAATGTATCATTTAATATTATCCACTCAAATCTATAATGTAATATTATATTGTACAGAACTTTGTTAGTGGGTTCAGTGTGGAACTTTAGCCCTGTAATTTAATAATCTTATGAACCATTATTAGTCACCAATAAAAAGCAAAAAAGACAGGAAACAAAGAATGAAATAAATAAAAGCTAGCAAATAAAGTTGTGAATAATTTCTTGGTTTTTAGATGTTTTTCTTGCTTCCTTTCCCGACTTCTGAATCCTTTCTTTAGCCACTACAAGCAAAAAGCAAATTTATGTTAACCATGTACACAGCTTTTAGAGTAGTCTTCCTAATTTATAAGTCTGCTGTCTTATGCTTTAAAAGTACTGCTTCATAATGTCAAGTGTTCAAGATGGTACCTCCTACTTTTTAATCATCTGGCATTAATCTATCTTCAGATCATAACTTTTATAATCTTCCTTATTTTTTACCCAGAATTTAAATCACAAATCCATTAGAAGACCTGAAGTATAATGTTTTTCCATTTAAAATACTATTAATTCTTGAAAAGCAATTTATCAAACCTAAATCTAAAATCCTGTCTCTCTCCAACCTTACATACACCATGAACCTACACTGTTCCCCAATTAAACACTTCTTTTATTTGTTTGTTTGTTTATTTGTTTATTTATTTATTTTGCCTCCAGGGTTATCACTGGGGCTTGGTGCCAGCACTACAAATCCATTGTTTCTAGCCGTCATTTTGTCATTTGATTGAACAGGACAGAGAGAAATTAAGAGAGGAGGGGGAGTTAGGGAGAGAAAAAGACATATTTGTCAAGATGAACAAAAAAAGATCTGACCACCCCATACCAAAGAAGATAAAGTGGTTAAAAAAATAAAAGACCATTTTAAGAAATACTGAGCATACTGTACCACTGGGGAATTACTTACAAATTAAACAGCATTTAAACTATTAAAAGTGCTCAATTCAAAACATGGATAACATTGTGTTAAAGAGTTTCTAGAACAACTATTCATTGCTGATGAGAATGCAAAATGGTACCAACACTTTGCAAGACCATTCAGATATTACAAAGTTAAAGAAAGATTTACTATCCCTTTCTCTATAAAGCCCATATTTCTCCTAGTCCTGAAACCTCTAGGGCAAGGCTCACTTTCCTGTTTGCTTCTCCCAATTCACACCGATACCGCACCTGCTGATCCCAACCTAATCAATGCAACCAGCATCACCTCGGCATGCTTCACTTTGGACTGCATCCAGAGAAGTAGGCATGGAATGTGAACCCACCAGCTTCATCACTCTGGTGAAACCTTTCCTAGCTCATAGACTCCTTAAATTCATTTCACGTGGTACACTTTCTTAACAAACCTCAAAACCTAAATATAGACCAGGGTCCATGAGATGGGGCATAAGTACATATATCCAGAAGTTGGGGGAAAACATATACCTTAAAGAAAAAGGGCACAGTAGTTTTTAGTGACTCAATAAATATAGCAAGCAAGCAGGAAGACCCAAAAAGACACCATAAAGTACCTAATGAAATAGTTTCTACTTATACCTAGATACCCTCCTCACCTGTCTTCTACTGCATGTCCCTTAATCACACCAAAGCTAATCCTGTCAGACAAAGAACTACAAAAGCTGAAAAAGGGCAAGAGACTGGCATACTTTAATGATGACACTTTAGTCACTACCAGGCCGCCCCATCACATGGGGCCCTAGTCAGAGATCCTTGGGATTCCCACAAAGACATCATGGGAATCTAACAGATCCTTCTCATCAATGTCACTGGTCATCTCCATCAGGAACACCATAATGGACCCCTCTGTGGGCCCCTATTGAACCTGACTCTCAATATAAATCAACAATGGTAGGGAATGTTACACTATCCGAAGGGAAGTTGGATAGCATATTCTGCGTATCACCCGAGAATGATGGGTCTTGAAATGGGTGTAGCCTGGAGTGTTCCTAGTTGTGACTATGGAATGTGAGCTCAGACCTAAAAGGATGCAGAGGTGACATAGGCTCCTATGCTGACTATGGGACCCAGATCAGATCGATTGGATTTACAGGTACTAATATTTATATAGTTTTCCCATATTTGGTATCTACTCTCTTCCCTGATCCAGTTTTCTGGTCCTTTCTCCAACTGTGACACCATCCCACCAGACGATAGCTTAGGTCACCTACATATTGGATGTCAGGCTCAGGCAAAAACTAGTTAGGTCATAGGCCGCTTGGACTATACTTAAAATAGCTTTTTCCAAAATGGAGACCTCGAATCTCCATCCACATTTGTGGAGCTATGTGTAAGCTTGATAGAGGTTAGGGAAAACTACCCCCATCCTTGGATGGAGGTCTGAGAAGACACCCCCTTGTTAGTCTCTCTCAACCGAGATGAGCAAAGGGGAAAAACAGTCTCTCAGACTTAGTTCTTCCCTTTCAGACTCTCAAGCCCATAAAAACCTCACTGCCTCTCCCCATTAACTGCAGGCCACATGGCTGCCTGTCTTAAGGTTCATTCAAAGTTCACATAGTCAACCAGAGTTCACATAATCACCTCACTTTTGATCACTACAGAAAGCATACTCCATCAAAAACCTCTCTGACATTAGTCAGTGAAACTCCAAATTTTATTTCCTTATAGCTTTGATAACTACCATGCTCTGCTTATCTTCTCTCTATCTCACCCTGCTGGTTTAACCCCTATGTTTCTCTCAAATACCTTTGGACAATTAAGTTGCTTGCATCATGTAGAATAATTGCCTTGACCTTTATGTATCTGCATCAATTCTTGTCATACCAGCCCCCTACCATAGGGGCAAGCTGACCTTTAAGAAACCTGTAATTTCTGACATATTTGAAAAATGTTCTTTGTCTAAAACCCTATTTAAACCCAAGCCCACCCCCAAATAAACGAGAGTGCTTCAATTCTCCCCAGTGTCTCTTGTCTTTATTTCGTATTGTCTCTTGAACAAGCTAGAGAGAACCGGTCGTTTACCTTCCTGGCTGAGAGCCAACCCACGTGAGCCTGGAACACACTATTGTTTTTCTTTTTTTTTTTTAAAGAGGCTTTTTTTTTAAAAAAAAATTTTAATCTTTATTTATTGAATAAGGACAGGCAGAAACCAAGAGGGAAGGGGTTGGTAGGAAAAGAGACAGAGAGACACCTGCAGCACTGCTTCACCACTCGCAAAGCATTCCCCCTGCAGATGGGGACCAGGGACTTGAACCTGCTTCCTTGTGCATTATAATATATGCGCTCAACCAGGTGTCCCCCCTTCCAGCCCCCACAATATTCTTGTCTTAAAGTTCATGATTAGTCAACAATTTGCTCTGCTTTCTATCTTAACTCTTTTTCAGCCACCAGGTTCCAGATGCTACCGTGATGCCAACGGATTTCCCTGGATAGACAGCCCCACCAATGTGTCCAGGAACCCTGCTTTCCTAGATCCCCACTCTACTAGGGAAAGAGAGAGACAGGCTGGGAGTATGGATTGACCTGTCAATGTCTATGTTTGTTGTTGAGCCAGATGTTGTTATGCGCGGCTGCGGAGAAGAGAGGGGGTCCGGAGCGAAGAGGAAACACAAATCTTTATTTGCACTGGCACCTCAGAGTTGGGTGCTAGAGAAGCAGGTTGGGCCACGTGGAGGTAGCGAAAATGGCCGCCTCACGCAGTAACCTTTCCTGCATCTGAACACCGGGGTGAAGCGCTGGCAAGAGAGAGAGGTGCGGAAGAAGAAAGGCTTTTATAGGAGTAGCTTTCTGGAGAATGGGAAGGGGGAGGAGTAACCATAGCACTCCAGGATAGGATAATAACTCTCGTGAGAATGGGGGGGGGGGAGTGACCAAAGCACTCCTGATATCACGGATATCGCGGGGATATAGACAATGCCCTGAGGGCATAACATGGCTGAACAGGCACTCTGAGAATGTCTCAACTCTCGCGGGAACTAGCAGTAGCCTGAGGAGACAACATGGCAGATGTGAATTCATCGGCATAATTTCCCAGCATATGTTCAGCAGAGAAGCAATTATAGAAGCCAGACCTTCTACCTTCTGCACCCCATAGTGACCCTGGGTCCATGCTCCCAGAGGGTTAAAAAAATAGGAAAGCAATCAGGGGAGGGGAGGGGATAGGAATTTCTGGTGGTGGGAATTGTGTGGAATTGTATGCCTTTTATCCTATGGTCTTGTCAGTTTATTTTATAAATAAAAACTTAAAAAAAAAAGATTCACTATAAGATCAGTCACATTCCTTAGTATTTACCCAACTGAATTGAGAGCATTGACCCCCACAAAAACTTATGCACATAGTATGTAGGGATGCATACTGGAAAGCTTTTTCACTTTGGAGTCAGAATGACCTGTGTTTACATTATGCCTTTTTTTATTATTTTTTTTTTTACATTTTATAGCCTCTCTTAGGTTTTGTGCTACAAAATAGAGAAAAACAGTTATATGATACTTCCCTTTAGAATTAAGTTTTTGTTTTGTTGCCTCCAGGGTTATCACTGGGGTTTAGTGCCTACACTAGGAATCCACTGCTTCTGGTGGCCATCTTTTTTCCATTGTTGTTGTTATTGCTACTGTTGTTGTTGTATAGGACAGAATGAAATCGAGAGGAAGGGAAGACAGGAGGAAAGAGGGGTAGACACCTGCAAACCTGTCCCCCAACCCCCTGCTTGCGAAGCAATCCTCCTTGCAGGTGGGGAGCCAGGGGCTCAAACTGGGATCTTTGCACTGTCCTTGTATTTCATACTATGTGAGCTTAACTCGATGCACTACCGCTCAGCCCCCTAGCATTAGATTTTAACTTAGGTAAAGTTCATAGTCAAAGATGTGTTATTTAGTAGCAACACAATGAACTAACTATGAATGCTATTTATGACTAAATGCCTAACAAATATCTTACTAGTATTATGGGGTTCGCTTTTACAGAGGTAAAATGTATATTTGAAAAGTGCCTTAAAATGGTGGTAGATAGGGGGCCAGGTGGTGGCACACCTGGTTAAGCATGTGTATTACAATGTGCAAGGACCTGGGTTCAAGCCCCCGGTCTCCACCTGCAGGTGGAAAGCTTTACAAGTGGTGAAGCAGAGCTGCAAATGTCTCTCTGTCTCTCTCTTTCTCTATCACCCTCCTCTCTCTTGATTTCTGATAGTCTGTATCCAATAAATAAAGATAATAATAAATAAAAAATTAAAAATGGTAATAGATAGTATACTAGTTATGCAAAGAGACTCTCATGTCTGAGGATCCAAAGTCCCAGGTTCAATCTCCTAAACCACCATAGACCTGAGCTAAGCTCAGATAAAAACATTTTATCTTTTCATTGTATATGTAAAGAAGAGTAATTCAGCATGATGGTACATTTTATGTGCAAGTATCCAAGCATTCTGTCAAATACTTGGACCGAATAAGCAACTGTTAGGTCAGACATTACTCTGGATATGTCTGTCTGTGCGAGTCTGCTTTTGGATGAAAGTGGCATTTAAATCAGTAGAAAGAACAAAGCAGAGTTCCCTTCCTACTCTGGGTGGACCTACTCCACTTAATTAAAGATAAATTCAGAGCAAAAAGGATGCTGCTCTTCCAAGTAAGAGACAATTCTTCCTGTCTGAGTGCTTTCAAATTGCAACATATTATGTGCACTTAAACTCACACTAAAACATTAGCTCTTCCTGAGTCAGGATTTTGTTGACCTGTGGACAGAAAATATTCCATCCTCTTCCCTGTACATTTGTTCTTTGGATTCAGATAAAGGTAAGCTATCAGATCTCTTTGTATCTTGCTTGTGAAATGACAGTAGATCACAGTACTCTTCCTAATCTATTATTGTGTGAACTGGCCTCATAGTAAAATAGATAAATGAACAAATAGATTATTGACAGATGGATAAATGGATGATAGATACATAGATTACATAGCGATAGATGATAGATATAAAGGAAGATGGCATAATAAATAGATCTTATTGGTTCTTTGTCCCCATTAAATGTATTAAGTAAAAATTAAGATGCTAACTAGATGAAAAAAAGTACATCCAGAGATTTTGTAAAGATCACTTACTTTGAAATTCTTTTATTCGTTAGGACTTTTTGTGTGTGCGTTATATTTCTTTAAATAATTTCCAAATGCTTAATTGTGAAATCTATTTACCAAGCATAAAATTTCACTAACTTATTAAATGTAAAAAACGTACTGCAGGGATCAGGCGGTAGTGCAGTGGGTTAAGCGCACATGACAAGAATCCTGGTTTGAGCCTCCAGCTCTCCACCTGCAGGGGGGTCACTTCATAAGCGGTAAAGCAGGTCTGCAGGTCTATCTTTCTCTGCCCCTCTCTGTCTTCCCCTCCTCTCTCCATTTCTCTCTGTCCTATCCAGCAACAATGACATCAATAACCACAATAATAATAAACAACAACGATAAAAACAAGGGCAACAAAAAGGAAAATAAATATAAAAAAAACATATTGCATAGCTCTTTTGAAAAAAAAATGTAGACTTATACTTACTTATTATTTATCTGTGTATTCCAAGAAGCCCACTGAGGTACTCTATTGCATTATTTTAAAGCTAACTGACATACCCCTAGTTGCTTTTAAATATCATTCTAAACAACTATATGCTAAGTAAAATTCGATATACACATATGAATGTTGTTTTCGACGGGTTATGTTGTTTTCACCGGGCTGGCTTCACAGGCGGGTAACAGACGACCAGGGACTCATGGCTGGGTTGTACGCAGTATCTCTTTATTCATGCAGGACACAGCACAATCTAAGACGAGCTAAGCTGAACTCAAGGTAAAGTACTCTAAAACTCACAATGCTGTCTTTATATATACTTCCCAAGTAGGGTGGAAACAGGATGTGACATAGAGAGGGTGGAGAGAAAAGTGACTGGTGAAAATCAGAGTGTGACAAAGAGGGGGCAGATTAGGCGAGAATCCTATCACTGAACCACAAATGCCCTGGGGGGAGGGTGGAACTTGTTAACAGTGGTTATGTAAATAAAATAGTGTTAAGCAGGGGGGATTTAAACCAAATGAAACAGAAGGGGTCTCATGCATACCAACATATGAACATTGTCAGCTTTCATATTTTTATTATAGAAAGGTTTTATAAAACAGAGGTACTTATAAACAGATTTTAGTCTTTAAAGGTAAGTATGAAATGTGAGTCATATTTAAGTCATTATTTTCTACATGCAACAGAATGAAAAATGGCACAATATAAAATAGTACCTATTATGATGGCAAGAACTTCTAATTTGAAATACTATTCAAGTATAAAAATAAAGACTTTCTCTTACTTTGTATGAAAAAATCATCCTATAAACTTGTATCAAGAACTTCAAAACCAGTAGTTAGTATGATAACTAGAACTTACCTCTATCATCAATTGACTGCGCATTTAATTGATTTTCATGAATTTCTATAGAATTATCTAGTTTTAAAAGTTATGTAACACAAGTTTATATTACATAAGTGAATTATCAGATGAGAGATTATTTATGCCTATCTGGTTATAAAAGGGCATATATAATTTTCTTTCAACTGGTCTGACAGAAGTACTCCCTATATAGATGTAAATTTTTCCTCTGATGCATTTAGCTGACATCATTACCTAAATAATAAAAAAAAATGTTTGGATGATAGTATCTTAACACATTTTTTAAATATCAAGTTTATTTAAAATCAGTTTGTGATATTTTTATAATCAAGGTTATGGTGATATTCTTTTCTTCATTTTACTGAGAGGTTAATGGTTTACAGTATAGTGGTTGACACATGGGTACTTTCTCACCTCCTCATGTCTGCAGAAACTTTCACCACCAACTTAGGTCCTTTTTCATCATCACACACTAGACCCTAAGGCTCTCTTGGCAGATATTCTTGACTTCTTATTCCCACATCTCTTTTTACTTCTAGAGTTACAAATTACCATACGAAATCTTCTCTGACAGCTAACTCTTTTGCTTTAATATTCAATTTCCTATGAAAAAAAAGGTTTAGATTATATAAATGTGACATGTGTCAAATGACAATCTCAAACATTTTTTGAAAAGTTTAAATTAAGTACCTTCACTGGAGGTCACCACCCTAAATTAAAGGAGAAAATGTTTAATCAGATAGTAAGACTGAACATCGTATCTTTCAATTTCAGTCATTTCAATGTCCATCTTTCAGCGTTTGATATCAAATGTAAATACATTAGCACTATGACTTCATCATGTTGCCTACTCCAGATACCAGTCTGTTCTTTTTTTTTTTTTTGGACATTCACAGTATACTCTTATTTTTTAATTCTTATTTTTAATTTTTTTAAATATTTATTTTATTTATTTATTCCCTTTTGTTGCCCTTGTTTTATTGTTGTAGCTATTATTGTTGTTGTCGTTGTTGGATAGGACAGAGAGAAATGGAGAGAGGAGGGGAAGACAGAGAGGAGGAGAGAAAGATAGACACCTGCAGACCTGCTTCACTGCCTGTGAAGCGACTCCCCTGCAGGTGGGGAGCCGGGGTTTGAACCGGGATCCTTATGCCGGTCCTTGTGCTTTGCGCCACCTGCGCTTAACCCGCTGCACTACAGCCCGACTCCCATTTTTAATTTTTAATTATCTTTATTTATTGGATAAAGGCAGCCAGAAATTGAAAGGGAAGGGGATTATAGGGAGGGATAGAGACACAGAGACACCTGCAACACTGCTTCACCACTCAGAAAGCTTGCCCCATACAGGTGAGGGCCAGGGCCTCCAACCCAAGTCCTTGCACATTATAACATGTATGCTCAACCAGGTACACCACCACTCAGCCCCTACACAGTATATTCCTTTAACAGATTAGAACTCTTGTGTGCCATGCAATGCCAAGCCTGCAGAATAAACCATCCCAAAACACAATGTGCATCAATGCCTTGACATAATCTGATACCAATGATTTTGACAAAGCAAAAATTTCTATGCCCTATGAAAACAGCCATAAATTTTGCAACACCAAGAAAAACAAAACAGATATTGTCATAATCCAGCTAGTCAATCTAACATAAATATCCTCTACTATAAACACTTAGGCAACTGATCTGAATGAACAGATGTGTATGTCAAAGGGCAGACATCAAGAATTAACTGTATTAATTTACTGTTGTGCTTTGAAACTAAAGAGATAAAGGAATAAATAAATAAATAAAGTTAAGCCAGTTTCCTTAGCAACTAGCCAATTGGCATAGAAAAAGAAGCTATTTTTCTGTCTGCTTTGAAGTGTATGCCACTACATAATTTGCTTATTATGACTTCATATAAAAAAGCACTAGATATAGGCTTTTTCCTATCTAAGTGTCCAACAATCACAGAATTTTATGTCACTATGTAATTTGCTTATTATGACTCCATATACATGAGCATCAGATGTAAGTTATTTTCTTATGTAGATGTCTGGTGATCACAGATTTTTTTTCATCTTACAAAGGTAATGTAAATGCAAATATTTTCCATCTTTTATTTAGAAAAATATCATAATAAAATCTCAGAGAATTTCACTATATTTTCAATAATATATTGAAATTCCTGATTTATTCTGGTATTAACCAAGAATATCCAGCTGATCAGTGCTTATGAATATAAAAAATGTCTAACAAGAACATCAGGAATTTCATTCATTTAAGAATGGACAGAAAAGAGAGTCGGGCGGTAGTGCAGCTGGTTAAGCGCACGTGGCACAAAGCACAAGGACTGGGGTAAAGATCCCAGTTTGAGCCCCCATCTCCCCACCTGCAGGGGAGTCGCTTCACAGACGATGAAGCTGGTCTGCAGGTGTCTTTCTCTCCCCCTCTCTGTCTTTCCCTCCTCTCTCCATTTCTCTCTGTCCTATCTAAAGATGATTTTCATAACAACAATAATAACTACAACAATAAAAGAAAAAAAAGAAAGAACGAACAGGGGAAAGATGGTTTTGTAATAGTGAGTGAAAAAACAAAATATCTTAGAATATTAAAATACATTTTCCCTTTGGTTAAGGTTAACATTCCCAGAAAGATAAATCTTTCTTAACACTAGATTCCCTAAAGCTCCTGGGTAAATTCCTTCACTTCCATAACTCAAGAAGCTCTAGATATTAGAAGTGCTTAAAGGATATTGACCATTATAGTGCCAAAATCTATCTCTGATTGTGGTAGTCAGTATTTGATCTTCACTAATACTCAACATTAACATTTTTACATGTATTTACGTGAAAACTATTCATGAATTTTTAACCTAACCTTTCCTATTTGCATTTCCTCGTGAAGTATTTGATGTGTTCTCTATTTCTATTGTAGCCTGAGTTTCCCCATCTATAAAACTGATGATAGTAATAAATATTTCAAGTTAGTGCAACAATTATATGAAGTATATATGCAATCATGGGTACCAGAATTTGAAATACTACATTTCTTAGTTTGTTAAATTTGATGCTAGTCTAGCTTTTGTCCTTTTCTTTGGATTTTTTTTTTATTTAAGAAAGGATAAATTAACAAAAGGATAAATTAACAAAATTAATAAATTAAAAAATTAATTAAAGGATAAATTAACAAAATTAATTAGGGTAGGAGGGGCACAACTCCACACAATTCCCACCACCCAATCTCTATTTCCCACCCCCTCCCCTGATAGCTTTCCCATTCTCTATCCCTCTGGGAGCATGGACCCACGGTCATTGTGGGTTGCAGAAGGTGGAAGGTCTGGTTTCTGTAATTGCTTCCCCACTGAACATGGGTGTTGACTGGTTGGTCCATACTCCCAGTCTGCCTCTCTCTTTCCCTAGTAGGGTGGGTCTCTGGGGAAGCAGAGCTCCAGGACACATTGGTGGGGTCTTCAGTCCAGGGAAGCCTGGCCGGCATCCTGGTGACGTCTGGAACCTGGTGGCTGAAAAGAGAGTTAACATACAAAGCCAAACAAATTGTTGAGCAATCATGGACCCAAATCTTGGAATAGTGGAGAGGAAGTGTTAGGGGGGGTACTCACTGCAAACTCTAATGTACTTCTGCTTTCAGGTATATATTTTGCAGTAGTTTATGGATACGTGTGAATATATGCTCTCTCTCACCGAAACTAGTGTATATCTAGGTTTTGGGACTTTGTTAGAAAGTGAACCACCTGGTATGGAATTAGAGTATACTATGAAAGGAAAGGTCTCACCTGAGTAATGAAGCTGAAGGGTTGTCATTCCACACATGAAGTCTCTGGACACAGTTTGAGCTAAAGCATGTTGAGGTGGCAATCGTTGTGTTGATTAGGATGCGATCGGCAGATGCAATATTATTTGATATGGATTGGGAGAGGCATACCGGAAAGTGGGCCCTATCCAAGGGTTCCAGGACTGGGGGAAGTAGAGGCTCTATAGTGGAGATGTGAGGTTCCTGCTGTCTTAGGGTTTCAAAAGACAATGGATAGTTAATGTTATCATCACATTATTTGGTAATTGGGTTAACTTTGAAAAGTCCTTTTGTTATGGTTTGCTGTACAGTACCCGGTATCTTGTATATAGCTGTGCTATTTATTGGTTGCTTCTGATCTACTTGGTCTAGGCTTTTGAGAGAGTCCACATATCAAATACACAGCCTACATATTAAAAAGACTCAGTCTATGTTTTAAAAATCTTTGAGACATACAATTAATTTTCTCCCTCTCATATTAATTAACTAGTGATTTATATGACTACATTTTACTAGGAGTGTACATAAACACCATTCCCACCACCAAAAGACCGTGACCCATCCCTCCCACCCACTTCCACCCCCCACTGGCCCAGGAAGCTACATGTCTACCCCTTACAACAGGGTTTTTACTTTGGTGCCCTACTTACAATTTGTTCAGGTCCTGCTTTTAGTTTCCCTTTCAGATCTTCTTCCTCAACTTCTGTTGATGAGTGGGATCATCCCATACTCATCTTTATCTTTCTGTCTTAGCTCACTTAACATAATTCCTTCTAGCTCTGTCCAAGATGGGTCAGAGAAGGTGGGTTCATTGTTTTTGATAGCTGCATAGTATTCCATTGTGTATATATACCACAGCTTTCTCAGCCACTTATATGTTGTTGGGCACCTGGGTTGCTTCCAGGTTTTAGCTATTATGAATTGTGCTGCTATGAACATAGGAGTACACACCTCTTTTTGGTTGGGTGTTATGGAGTCCTTGGGGTGTAATCCCAGGAGAGGAATTACTGGATTATATGGAAGGTCCATGTCTAGCATATGAGAGTTTTCCAGACTGCTCTCCACAGAGGCTGTACCAATTTACATTATCACCAGCAATGCAAAAGGGTTCCACTGTCCCCACAGCCTCTCCAGCATTTGTTGCTGCTGTCCTTTTTGATGTATGCTATTCTTACAGTAGTTGGTGGTATCTTAGTGTTGTCTTAATTTGCATCTCTCTGACAATCAGTGACCTAGAGCAGCTTTTCATATGTTTGTTAGCCTTTTGGATCTCCTCTGTAGTGAATGTTTTGTTCATTTCCTCTGCCCATTTTTGGATGGGGTCATTTGCTTTTTTGGTGCTAAGTTTGCTGAGCTCTTTATATATTTTGGTGATTAGTTTCTTGTCTGATGTATGGCATGTGAAGATCTTCTCCCATTCTGTGAGGGGTCTCTTTGTTTGTTTAATAGTTTCTTTGGCTGTGCAGAAGCTTTTCAGTTTGATGTAGTCCCATTGGTTTGTTTCTGCTTTAGTCTTCCTTGCAATTGGGTTTAATTCATCAAAGATGTCCTTGAGGTGTAGGTGGGAAACTCTTTTACCAATGTTTTCCTCTAAGTATTTGATTGTTTCTGGTCTGACATCCAGGTCTTTGATCCATTTGGAGTTGATTTTTGTTTCTGGTGAGATAAAGTGGTTCAATTTCATTCTTCTGCATGTTTCAACCCAGCTTTCCCAGCACCATTTATTGAAGAGAGCCTCTTTCTTCCATTTAATCCTTTGGGCCCCCTTATCAAAGATTAGATGTCCATAGGTGTAGTATCTTTAAATCTAGTGATCTTCCTGAAAACAGTATATTTGAATTTTACTGTTTTCTAATTAAAAGTCTTTTTATTTTTATTATTACTATTATTTTTTTTCATCTACAATTAGTGTTAGCACTGTTTCTGGTGTTACATAATTATTATTATTTTTCCATAGGTTTTATGTCACTGTCTCTCTATTTTTCCCTTTTTTTGTTGTTGCTTGCTTATATACAAATAGGTAGAGCAGCAGAAAGAGAGAGGATGAAAGAGACCACAGCACCAATGCTTCCTTCAATGCTGTGAGGGCTGGGCTGGAACCCAGATGATGCACAGGGCTAAGTAGCACACTATTCAAGTGACCTATTTTGCCAATCCTTCCTTGAAAATTTTTTAATAGTTTATTTTCAAGGGAGAGAAGGATACCAGAGTACTTCTTGTGGAGACTGCGATTTAACCTAAAATATTTGGGGCCTATGAGCTAAAGTGCATTTAACTGATGTAGGGTTATTGCTGGAGTTTAGTGCCTGCAGGATGAATCTGCTGCTTCCAAAGGCAATTTTTTAAAGTCTTGATAGGATAGAAAGTTATTGGGAAGGGGAAGATAAAGAGAGAGAGAAAAAGATGGACATTCTATACCTTACTTCACCACTCATGAAGCTTTCCCCCTAGACTTGGAGAGCAGAGGTTTGAAATAGATATATATTGAATTGAGTTCAGTGAAATAAAACTTTACTCATGCCCATGCTTTTCTTTCTAAACATTTATTTTACTTATTGCATAGAAGAGAATGAGTTTCAAGTGAGACAGACAGGAGGAAGACAAGCATACCACTCCAGTACATGGGGTCCCAGAGTATCTATTCCTTCAGGCAATGGAAATCCAGTGTTCTAACAGTAATCTCCCAAGTTGCTATGCCTCCTTTTTGTACTGTTATTGCTATACATATCATATTACATCACCATATCTTAATCAATAAGGTATTTTAGTATTATTACTATATAAATTCATGTCTTTAAAAACATCAAAAGAAAGCAAGTAGATAGTTTGTTATACTAACATTATTTTTCTTTAAAAATCAATTCACTATACTTATTTAAATTACCATCAGCTTATATTCTTGGCACCAAAACACCAGTGAGGAAGTCCTGTTCCACTCTACTAATTATTACTATTTTAAGCATATTGTGTATCTTTGAGACTAGCTCTGAAACCTGACATTTGTGCAATTTTCCTGTCTTTAATTTTATTACTTCTCATCTTACTACCCTTGAAAAAATAAGTCACTCAAAATTCAGTCTAATTATATGTTAAAATGTTATCACCTATACCAGAGTTCTACTAATAATTTCTGATAATGATAAGTTAATATTAATATTAATAAGTTAATAATATATTCTAATACTTTTATACAAAAGAGGCATATTTTGTAGTAACTATTTTGGTTTCTCTCATGGGAAAAGTCATTTTACTTTTAAATGAGACAATCTTTAAATAAATGAATTGATTTATTTATTTGAAAAGAAGGGAAATATGCAGAGAGAGAATGAAACATCATGCTTTGTCATATGCTGTGCTGGGGACTAAACTCAGAACTCCTAATATGCAAGCCATGTTATAGGATTTATAGGACCTCCTTCTGGGCCTTAAAGGTTTTTCTTTTTTCAATTTATTTTTATTAGTTATTTAATATTGATTTACAAAATTTTAGGATTAATGGGGTGAATTCCCACAACCAGAGTTCTTTGCCCCTACCCCCTCCATTAGAAACTGTAGTAGCTCTTCCAAAGTCACCAGCATGGGCTGATTCTATAAGTGTGTGTGTGTGTGTGTGTGTGTTTATTTCCATTTTTTTTATAATCTTGCCTTCCCTTCATTTCTAAATCACCCCTAACCCTATTACTATTTCCAGGTATCTTTCCTTTGTTCCTCTTCTCTCTCAGATAGGAGAAACAGCTGCTTAAATAACAATCCCAGTGTCAGAACTAGATCATTTAATGTTTCATAAACCTGAAACATTAAATACTTAGGCTAAATAAAATATGTGTACTCAGAATTAAATCTAAGCAGTTAGAAAATTTGAAGTATTAAATCTGTTCTTCTCCTGATATTTAATTAATAGTGATTTATATATTATATAAGAGTATTTTTTTTTTCCTCCAGGGTTATTTCTGGGCTTGGTTCAGGCACTATAAATTGATTGCTCCTGGACTTCATTTTTTCCCCATTTTTATAGGATAGGACAAAGAGAAATTGAGAGAGAAGGGGAATATGGTGGGGGGGGGAGAAAGAGACACCTGCAGACTTGCTTCACCTATTGTGAAGCAACCCCTCTGCAGGTGGGGATCCAGGGACTCAAACCGGGATCCTTCATAGGCCCTTGCACTTTGTATTATGTGCACTTAAGCTCAACCCCGTGCATTGCTGCCCGGTCCCCAGCAGGATTATATTTTCATACCATTCCCACCATCAAAGTTCTGTACTCCCCCTCCCCCACTAGATAACCACTGTAGTTTGGTTGTTGTTGTTGTTTTCACATTCATGTGTTCAATTCTCTATGTTCCACATAAGTGAAAACATTCTGTAGTTGTCCATTACCTCTCTTTTCTACTCATTTTATCCCAAAAGACGCAATACCATTGTTTTTATGGTTGATTAGTATTGCACTGTGTATATGTCCCGTAACATTGTATTCAGTCATCTGTTGAAGGGCATTTTGCTTGCTTCCATAGTTTGGCTATTGTGAATATGAACATGGGGGTACATATATATCCTTTTAAATTAGTGTTCTTATCTCTTTTGTATAAATATTAGGAGTAGAAATGTTGGACCATAAGATATTTTATTTGTATTTGTGTAAGCATTCTCTATACTGTACTCCATAGTAGAGGCACCAATTTGTATTCCCACCAACGGGGTAATAAAGTTCCCTCACATCTCTCTCTTTCTTTTATTTGTTTATTTTGCTTCCAGAGTTATTGCTGGGGCTCTATGCGTATACTATGAATTCACCAAACTCAGTGGCCATTTTTTCAATGATTTTTTTCTATTTTATTCGATAAGACAGACGGAAATTGAAACACACTTGCAGACCTAGAGAGGGAGAGAGAGAAAAACCAGACACCAGCAGACCTGCTTCACTGCTCATGAAGCTTCCCCACTACAGGTAGGGAGCAGGGGCTCACACTCAGGACTTTACATGTGATACTGTGTGTGCTTAAGCAGGTGCCCTACCACCTTGCCCTAGAGTGACTCTCCTTTCTCTCTCTCTTTCTCTCTTTCTCCATTCTCTACAACATTACTCCTCTCCTATTTTGTTGATGGAAGCCATTCTCACAGTTGTGATGTGTAAACTCAATGTGATTTTAATTTGAATTTCTCTGGTGAAGAGATAATTGAAGCATTTCCCACATATGCTGGTGAAATATGTGTATCTCTTCTATAGAGAACTGTTGATTCATATCTTCTTTTTTTAACTTTTTTAATATTAATTAATTAGTTTATTTATTTATTCCCTTTTGTTGCCCTTGTTGTTTTATTGTTGTAGATATTATTGTTAGTTATTGATGTCATCATTGTTGGATAGGACAGAAAGAAATGGAGAGAGAAGGGGAAGACAGAGAGAGGGAGAGAAAGATAGACACCTGCAGACCTGCTTCACCGCCTGTGAAGCGATTCTCCTGCAGGTGGAAAATCCTGCAGGAAACTGGGGCCTGGAACCTGGATTCTTATGCTGGTCCTTGTGCTTTGTGCCACATGTGCTGTGCTACCACCCTTGATTCATATCTTCTGCCCACTTTTTTGGGGGGGTTGTTCTTTTTCTTTTTGTTGACCTGTCTGAGTTCTTTATAATAGTTTGGTATCAACCATTTGTCTGAAGTATTGTGTGTAAATATGTCCTTCCAGTTGTTAAGTTTTCCTGTTTATCCTTATGGAACTTTCTTTTGTTATGTAGAAGCCTTTTAATTTGCTATAGTCTAACTTGTTCTGTCTTGTTTTTGTTTCCCTTGATCATGGGGTGAAATCTCCAAATACATATTTAATGTCACTGTCATGACATGTTTCACAAATATATTCTTCTTTGTATTTTATATTTCCAGCTCCAATATCCAGATCTTTGATCCATTTTGAGCTAATTTTGGAGTATGTCTTAACTGGTGGTCTGGTTCCACTATTTTTTTTTTTAATTTTTATTTATAAAAAGGAAACACTGAAAAAAAAACACACAATTCCCACTACCATAACTTCATATCCCATCTCCTCCCCTGATAGCTTTCCTATTCTTTATCCCTCTAGGAGTATGGACCAAAGGACATTAAGGGGTGCAGAAGGTGGGAGGTTTGGCTTCTGTAATTGCTTCCCTGCTGAACATGGACATGACAGGTTGATCCATACTCCCAGCCTGTCTCTGTCTTTCCCTAGTGAAGTATGCTCTGTGGAAGTGTGGCTCCAAGGACACATTGGTGGGGTTGTCTGCCCAGGCAGGTCTGGTTGGCATAATGGTAGCATCTGTTACCTGGTGGCTCAAAGTAAACATATGAAGCCAAACAAATTGTTGACTAATCATGAACCTAAAGGCTAGAATATTGCAGATGAAGAATTAGGGGTCTTCACTTTGTAGATAGCTAGTAGGCCTATTTTAGTTATTTTCCAAAGGGCCCATGACTATAATTTGTTTTTCCTGAGCCTGACATCTGATATGCAGGTGGATTCAAGTTATTATCTGGAGAGATGATGTCATTGGTAGAAAAAGGATGAGAAAGCTGGATCAGGGAAGAGAGTATCTGCCAAAGAAGGGAAAGGTATATAAATATTGTTGACTGTAGACCCCATCAATTTGATCTGATCTGGGGCCCATATTCAGCTTAGGAGCCTTTGTAACCTCTGCACCCCTGTAGATCTGAGCACATTCTGTGGCCATGAGTAGGAACATTCTAAGATGCCCCAGTTTCAGAACCCATCTTCCTCAGGTGGAAGGAAGATAGAGTATGTTGTCCAGCCTCCCTTCGAAGGATGAAACATTCTCTACCATTGTTGATCCAAGTTGAGGGTAAGGCCCTATGGGGGCCCACAAAGGGGTCTATTGTGTTGTTCTGGATAGATAAGAGCATAACTATGGAGAGAGAAATTTATTCGAGGTCTAGGGCCATCATGTCTGTTTGGGAATCTCTGGACTCCCTGAATAGGGCCCCAGCTGATGGGGTGGCCTGATAGTGACTAAAGAGTCATCAATAAAGTATGCAAGTCTCTTGCCCTTATTCAGCTTTTGCATTCTTTACTTTGATAAGGTTAGCTTTGGAGTGAGGGAACTGTAATAGGAAGTAGGTGAGGAGGGCATCTAAGTCTAAGTAGACACTGTTTCATTAGGAATTTTATGGTTCCTTATTAGGTCTTTTACTTGCTTTCTGCATATATTGACTCACTGCAGACTATCATGCACTTTTTCTTTCAGGTATATATTTTGCCCTAATTTATGGATACATGTTAACATATGCACTATCTCATGGGGCCTGGTCTATATCTAGGTTTTGGGACTTTGTTAGGAAGTGACCCACCCAAAATGGAATTAAAGAATCTTGTGAAAGGAAAGGTTTCACCCGAGTAATGAGGCTTAAGAGTTGACATTCCATGCCTGACGTCTCTGAACACAGTCTGATGTGAAGCAGGTGGTACTTGTTGCGTTGATTAGGTTGGGATCAGCTTAGGCAATATCATTAGTTTTCACTAACACAGGTTTCTTACTTACTTATATTTAAGATAAAATTGTAATTTATTGCCTTATCAGTCAGAGATCTTAGAACTATCTATATAGCCTTTTTGTGTTTGTTTTGTTTTAAAACTCTTTCTTTTGGGGAGGAGCGGGGAGTGGAGGGAGAGAGACAGACACCTGCAGCACTGATTCTTCATTCACAAAGCTTTTCACCTGCAGGTGGGGAGCAGAGGCTAGAACCTGGGTATTTGTGCATTGTAACATGTGTACTCAACCAGATGTTCCACTATTCGGCCCCCTCAATAATTATTTCTAATAACATAATTGATTTAAAATAAGGAAAAAAATTAAAGGAGGACTGTTTTCAATGACAGAGAACGCTAGACTCATTTTATTAATGAGTCTAGCATTTTTAAATGATAGGATGATTTTATTAGTGATAGGATAGATGAGTACAATCCCTTAGAAAAAAAATCTTCCAAATCTCCAATTCTTTGTTTTTCTCTGACCTTAAAAATGCATAAAATATTTATATATTACCTTTAGACTTCTTAATCTATTAGCACTTGCAATATTGTTAGGCATAGTCTCACCAATGTGCATAATAACTCTTGGTTTCAGTCTTGGAAAAGACTGCAGAATGCAATCTGAATTTCCTTTTTATTTATTTTATTTTATAGAACAGACAGAAATTGAGGGGAAATAGATAGAGAAGGTGAGAGAAAGACAGATATCCACAGCCCTGCTTTACCACTCCTGAAGCTTCCCCCTGCCAGTGGGGGCTGGGAGGTTGAACTTGGGTCTTGGAGCATGGTAGTACTTACAGACATTCAGCCTGGTGCACCCCCCTCAAACCCCCAAATTCAATCTGAAATTAATAAGCATAGGAAAACATAACTGCTCTGAAATAAGTCATAATTGAGCAAGTAAATTTTACCAACAAAGTATTTACTGGTAGATTAACAGCACTTCAAAGCAATTGTTTTATTTTAATTCAAAGCTGCTATTATAAGTAGCACATGCCTTTGTTTAGCTTAGATGTAGCTGGGACATTATTTGAAATACTTGATCACTTATGTGAGGACTAGCATAGCAGGACAACTTGGTTCCACTTACAGATGTATATAGATGCACAAGCAAAATAGGAAAAAAAATACTCACTTTTTAGTGATTAGGTATTAAGATGTTTTTATTATAATTCAAATATATATTTTGGAAGGCAGCATATAATTATCTGATATTATGTTTGACTCTATCATGAGTGGTGAATTCATAGTGCAGGCACCAAACCCCAGCCATAGTTTTGGTAGCAGTTAAAAAATCAAAATAATAATAAAAAAGAACAAAAAATTCTAACAGGTTTCTACATTTAAAACATAGCTCACTATTTATTAAATGTTGAAGTGATATTATAGAATGACAATAAATGTTAATTAGTCTTAACTGTTGATTCCTGAGCAGGAGTGTCCAAAAGATAAAAATTCTCTACTTCTGCTTTGTCAGATATGGTAGTCACTAGCCACATTTGGTTACTGCACAATTAAAATAGAACTACTATGAATGAGAATCTGAAGTTTTTCTTTATTTCAACAAGTTTTTTTTTTTTTTTTTTCACTTAACAGGGCATGTGTGATCACAATGCTTCTGGGACAACTTTTTTTTTTCACTCAGACGATAAGAGACTCAGAGAGAGATAAATAGTGAGAGAGGGGAGAGACGACACAGCATTAGATTTCCTGAGGTCAGAGCAAAAATCTAAGTGGTATCAGTGCTCAAATCTAGGCTGGATTCATAATAAGGTACATGTCCTCCCAGGCAAGTTCCTTCCAGCTCTATTAACAATTACTTTCAATTTAAATAGCTACACAAGACGATCGACTCAAAAATACAGCCCAACTTTAGAGAGAGGAACTGGTAGAAGGGCAGTAATTTCAAGGACCAGAATTCAAATCTCAACTCCATTGTTTTGCTATTACGTGATGCTTTGGGTAAGGCATGTTTGACACTTTTGTGCATCCAAATCCCATTTTTAGAAGAAAAGGATGACAGTATTATTCAATACCTCATGAATTATTATGAGAATTACATGAATTTTCACATAAAACTTCCTTGGAGGAGGTGATTTTTTTATTCATTTACTTGCTTGTTGCCATTGATTATGAAAGTGGTGCTAAATTTTTCTGGGGCTTGGAGGGGATGATGTTGAAGGGGAGAAATGATGGAAAGGGAAATGCTGGTAGGGAGCTCTAAGTAGTTCCTGGTTTCATCCTAGAATTAGTTTTTAAATCTCTGAAATTGTTAAAATCATTCTGTTAGAAACTCAAAGAGTCCATAAACAGAAGAGTCATTAAGAATAAAAGTTGAGAATATGCTTTTCCACAACTAAAGTTAAATGGATTAAACATGCCATCACGCACTAAGGAAAGGCTTATAAGAGTTAAAGAATCAAGTCCAAAGTGGTCAATTCCCTTGGGAATCATTTGGAGCTATTTTATTGGAATTATCTGTAGATGTTTTATTATTAACTTCCTACATAATAATTGTCAGAATGATGAGCATGACTTTTAGCAAGTCTTTAAACAATAAAGAAATATACACCAGAAAAGAATCCGGTGTTGCTTAAAAGAACTTTACTTTAAAAAGTATTCAAGTCTGACAGGACTGCCAATAGTAACAATGCAACAAATTGCTTTTTCTTATCTCTCCTTATCTTTCAACAGATAAAATCCCAGACACACCTTAAGGGATTGTTCAATTATTATGTTTAGTCTTTGCCCTCTTGCCCTTGAAATCTCACAAACTAAGTCAATTCCTCTCTCTTGCGCTCATTCCGCCCCCCCTTGTGCTTTTGTGTGTATGTGCGTGTGCGTGTGCATGTGCGTGTGTGTGTGTGTGTAAAGTAGATTTTATTGAAAATATTTGCAAAGGATACTTGTAGTAAACTACATCACAGTGGTAGATATCTAGATCTTCTTAAGGTCCCATTCTTCCCATTCTCCTCCTCCTCCTCTTTCTCTTCCTCCCTACTATATGGAAGAGGCGATGGATCACAGTATTTTTCTTTTTAATATTTACCTTATTTCATTGAGAGCAGAGCCAAAACACTGTTCCAGTGTATTAATGCCAGGGTTCAAACCTGGGGTCACAGACATGCAGTACTCTATCCACTAAGTAGTTTTTAATCATTGTCATTCACCCTGCACTATGTCTCATTTGAAGATAGAAGTTGAATTTTATTCATAGTTTTTATTTGCACTTGCCACTCTGAATAATTGAAAGCTGTTGAATCAATACAAGCTATGTGTACAAACTGGTCTTGTATAGTAGCAACAACTAATCCATGAGATTCTGCTGTACATGACTAATGACTTGGAAAAATTGGTCATTGATTTGATGCAAATAAAGATATCTATAAACTGGATATCACACATATCAACAGAGGGAGCTTCCCAATGACTGGAACAATAGAAGAAATTTCCCAAAGCTTTCGATATTTTTAATATATAAAATATATAAACGGGGACTGTTCAGTAGTGCAACAGGTTAAGCTCACATGGCATAAGGATTCTGGTTCTAGCTCCCAGCTCCCCACCTGCAGAGGGGTCACTTAGCAAGCAGTGAAGTAGGTCTGCAGGTGTGTATCTTTCTTTCCCCCTCTCTGTTTTCCCCTCCTCTTCGATTTCTCTCTGTCCTATCCAACAACAGCTATAACAACAATAACAACAACAACTACAACAAGGACAATGAAATGGGAAAAATGGCCTCCAGGAGCAGTGGATTCGTAGTGGCACTGAGCCCCAGCAATAACCCTGCAGGCAAAATATAAAATAAAATATATAAACATTATAAGCTTAAGAAATGATTGTCAGCATACATATATAATATATATGTAATAGATGTTACTAAATAATATAATAATATATTATAGTATATATTCCTCTCTAGTGTGTGTGTGTGTCTAAAGCAGATTTTATTGAAAATATTTGCAAAGGATACTTGTAGTAAACTACATCACAATGTAGTATGTATTATTAAATGTAATATATATTACTAAACATATGCATATTTGCATATTTATATGTATATTAATATAAGTATATATGTAATATGGAGTACTAAATATTCAATAGGTACTAGTCATGGAAAACTTATCTGTGTAAGGTCAGAAAGTAAACATTTTAGACTCAGCCACACACAGCCTTTGTTATTTATCTTTCATTTCTTTTTATTTGTTTGATTTAGGATCACACAAAAATGTAAAATTTATTCTTGGCTCTGTGGCTTGAAGTAGCTTATTGGTCCTTGAGAGAAATCAGCAGTAAACACTATTGACTTTCTACTCACCTGAAATGTCTTGTGTTCTTATGGGAGTGAAAAATATTAGGGTCAGGAAGATTGCTCAGCATTAAAGCCCAGGACTTGCAGACATGAGGCCCAAGAGTTTCCAAGTTAATATAACAATGCCTCCATATGCCAAGTTGAACAGGTGTGCTCTAGTCAGCCTACTTCTTTAAAATAAATACATAAATTTTCTTTTTTAAAATTAAGACTTATGGCCAGCAAAATAGTCCCGTTGGATAGAGTGTCACTTTGCTATGTGCATGACTCAGGTTCAAGCCCAATACCCTTCATATTGAAGGAAGCTCTAGTGCTGTGGTCTGTTTCATATTCTCTCTCTCTCTGCCTCTGCCTCTCTACCTCCCTGTTTCTATCTAAAAGTAATAAAGGAGGTCTTTACTAAAATAGTTTCCAATATTACTATATATGTTGTCTTTAAAATGCTGTTTGAGGAGACAAGGCCATGTCAGGGAAGAGATTTCTTAAGAAGCTGACCTTCAGTGATGTCCTGAATAAAGTGAAGATTTGAGCCATGTAAATGTTTCAGGGAAGAAAAAGAATGTTCCTGAGGTGCTTCTGTGTTTAAGGACTAAAGAGAAGTCATTGTGAGTGGAACAGAACTGGCACGGAAGGGGCTGAGTATGAAATACAATGGAGAAAGTAATCAGAAGTAAGGTCAGGTCTGGCTTTGTAGAATACAATAAGGGCTTTGAATTTTATTCTTAATGTAATGGGAAGCTTTGGAAGGATCTGAGAAGCAGAGTGACTCATTTGATATGTATTATAAAAAAGATCTCGCTAGTATGCTTGCTGTGTGACGAATGGCCTGAGGGATCAGGCGAGAATTGAATCAGAGACAGTAGAAAGTGGCAATAGTGGAAGAGGTGTTGAAAATTGATTGGATTTAAAATATATTTTTGAAGATACAGGGATAAAATGTTCCCATTAGCTGGAAGTGGATTGTAAAAGAAAGAGAAGACTAGGTGTGATTCTCAAGTCTTTCAGCCTAAGCAATACAGTAGGGAGGATGGAGACGACACCAACTGAAATGACTTGCAAATCAGGAGCACAGTATTAAATTAATCAAGTTTGAGATGACTGTTGACATACAAGTGGAAATATTAAGTAAGTCAGTATAAACACATCTTACACAGTTTTGGAATTAGGTCATCATTAAAATATAAATCTGGGGACAGCAGGTATTTAAAAGTATCCTAAAGAGTAAGGTTACTCAATTTGTGTGGCTTTATATGTTAACTCTTTTTCAGCCACCAGGTTCCAGATGCTACCATGACAGCAACCGGACTTCCCTGGGCAGATGATCCCACCATGTGTACTGGAGCCCCACCTCCCCAGAACCCCTCCCCACTAGGGAAAGAGAGAGACAGGTTGGGAATATGGATTGAACTGCCAACGCCTATGTTCAGTGGGGAAGCAATTACAGAAGCCAGACTTTCCACCTTCTACACTCCATAATGATCCTGTGTCCATACTCCCAGAGGCATAAAGAATAGGTAAGCTATCAGGGGAAAGGATGGGATATAGAGTTCTGGTGGCGGGATTTGTGTGGAATTGTACCCCTCCTACCCTATAGTCTTGTCAACATTTCCATTTTATAAATAAAAATTAAAAAAAAATAAAAGAGTAAGATTACTTAGACAATGAGTGTAGACCAGAAATTTGTGGATTAAATTCTGGAACACTATGCTGTTGAACAATTAGAAAGACTATTCAGCAAAAATGAGTGAAGAAAACAAAAAAGTTTAGTGCCAAAAGCCAAGAAAAAAGTTTCAAAAGATTCTTTTTATTTTTTTTAATTTCCTTAAAAAATATCTACTTTGAAAATATCTGTTTATGACCATACCAGTCTGAATGTACCTGATCTCATCTAAAATTATTTTATAATTTTTTAAATTATTTATTTATTCATTCATTCATGAGGAAGATAGGAGGAGAGAAAGAACCAGCCATCACTCTGGTACATGTGCTGCCAGGGATCAAACTCAGGACCTCATGCTTGAGAGTCCAGTGCCTTTGCCACTGCACCACCTCCTAGACCAAAAAAAAAATGAGAAAAAGGATCAGAGCATCATTCTGGTTTCATAAATGCCTTGCTAGGGCCTCAGCCCTGCAAGTTCAGCTCTCTAACCTCTGAAAAGCCTCCCCAAGTACCAAAAACACATAATTACTACTTACATCGCTTTGCTGAGACTACTGTACCAAAATCATATGAAATGTGACCTAAACAATCAAAACAGATTACCTCACAGTTCTATAGGCTCAAAATCTGAGATCATACAGTCAATAGGGTTGTTTCCTATTGAGAATATGAGGAAAAGTCTGTTCAGACCTCTTTTCTCTCCTGTCTTTTGTACTAGTCTTTGGCATTCCTTTTACTTTTAATGTAGCATCTAGATTATCTGCCTTCTTGTTCACATGGAATTTTCCCTGTATGTCTGTCATAGTAATCAGGGCTCTGCTCTACTAAGCATGATCTCATGTTAACTATCAATAATTACATCGGCAGCAGGCCAAATACAGTCACTTTCACAGTAGTTGTGTTTAGAACTTTACACACAAACGTTGAGAAAATTTACAATCAAGCCCGTAATACTACTTTTGCATATAATATTTGCAATAGCATGTTTGAGCATATTTAATATTGCCAATACTTGACAGGCAGAGGGTTTAAAAAGCATTGCACATGATGTTATCATTGGTAAGCACATTTGCATAGTTAAAGACAGACAATAAACTTATTTTTTGGCTTTGTGATGAAATACCAAATTTTTAAAATTTAAATCAAGCTTAGTTTAATTCAATTATTATAATATTTCCTGAAATAAAAAAGATACCAGGTATGGGTACTTTATTTTTTATTAAATAATTTTATTTGCAAGTTAAAGATTTATAGCACAGTTATTGAGATATGTATACAGCAAATTATTTTGAGCATTCTAAATATGTTATATGTATAAGTACGTTTATGAAAATTTATTAATAATTGCTATTATATTTTTTATAATTGAGGAGCTTAACATATATATTACTGAATACTAGCTATGTTCTGAGAGGACCAGAGAAAAATAAAGGTTGAATATACAAATTTCTATATAAATCTTTAGAAATGACAGTTGTAAAATAACCTTTAGAAATCTCTCTTTCCCTTATAACCCAACTGACTCAAAATAAAAATGAGAAATTCAGTGAGAAATGAAACTGGTTAGAGAAGAACCTATTAGATCTGATTCAAAGCAGTCTGTTCCTTTTATGTTATGTTTAATTCATACTCTGTTATTTTGTTAAAATAAATTTAAAAGCTTTAAATTTTTTTAAATATGATCAGATCACCATTTAAATTATTATAACACTTTCACCACTTGTGCTCATTTATAAATAAGCTCAAAATTGGCATACAATTTGGGGATTTGAATCATAAGAGAAGATTGAATATTGCAATTAGGTATTGTAGATGAACCCAGTAAGACATATTGCTTACCAATTCTATGAGCCATGGCAAAACTCAACTCAGTAATACTTACTCAAGAAAAGACAAACAGTGACATCTTGTGGATAAAATCTTTTTCCGTTTTTGACAGTTGTAATTTTCCTAAAAAGTTTTCCAATCTAAGAAATTATGGAATATATATATATATATATATATATATATATATATATATATGGATTAACTGTTGAAATTGAAAGTACAGATTCACTATGCATTTTAATATAATTAAGAGATTTCAAAATAAAACCAATTCAGATAATTTTGGTTTCTTCCTTCTATAAAACATTTAATGTGATGCCTAATTAACTACTTGGAGGAAAACAATGAGGATAAATTACAATTAAATATTTTTAATTTTAGATACATATATTCAGTTTGATACAGAAATATATGATAAAAATCCAAGTACTTTCTACAGTTGGAAGACTCAGGAATCGTTAACTTAACGTCCATATGTGAAACAGCTGCAATGATTCCCAAACCACATTTCTTTGATGAAAATTTTAAAATAAACAGCAAAAGGGAAGAGAAAGTATAATTAACTTTACCTCAAACAGCTGTGCTGTTCTGTCATCTGTACATATGCACCCATCAAATTTACTTCAAATACTAAAGAAAAGGAATGTTTTATGATTCTTCCATGATCTCATGAATTTCTCAGCCTGGATTAAAGCATTTTTATGCACTGAATTCAATTTAGGAGATCTATGAAAGGTCATTATTTTAGTATAGGAAATATTAAAAGTAACAGGGATTTTTGAAAAGTATTCATTGCATTTTGTAAATAAAAGTGACTGAAGGGAAAATGAAAATTATTACAACTCTTTCCCCACTTATCTACATCCAACTTTAGTCTTCCGACAAGTTCAGGCATGTTCAGGATGGTATGGCCATAGCCTTCTAATGACACATAAGAGTTTAAATCATACGATCTCTCTGTAGGATCTGTGACTGAGTTTTTTTGTTGTTGTTGTTATTTTTTTTCTTCCAGGGTTATCTCTCCTTAGGACTATGTGTGCTTAACCAGGTGCACAGTGGCCCAGCCCCTGTTCCCATTTTTTTTATCTGGACTTTTACAGAGTTCATTTCATCAGTAACAAAAAGAAAATTAGCAAAGGATGTGAGGAAAAGCTATAGCTAACATCTATGGAAAAATTACTACCTGGAAAGCTCTCCTCTAATTGCTTTTGTATAATATAAAAGTGCTTTTTCTCTTCAAGAGACTGTATAAAGTAATGCAGGAGGCATGGTATCTTGAATTAGATCACTAGACCACATATGCCAGCCAGAATGATGCTTCATTTTGCTCACCCAATAGTGGAAGTACCTTAGCATGTGGGAGGCATTAGCTTCAAAGCCCAAGCATGGAGGGCCAGGCAGTGATGCACTTCGTTAAGTATGCACATTACAGTAGACAAGGACCCAGGTTCAAGCCCTTAGCCCCAGCTGAAGGAGGAAAGCTTCACAAGTGGTGAGGCAGGACTGCAGGTGTCTGTCTCTGTCCAATAATAAATAAAAATATTTTTTAAAAACTCTTAAAAGCACAAGCATCATTGCATAAGGAGAAATTCCATGAATGGTCTAGTGGTGCTGTGCTATCCTTCTGCCTTTCTGTGTCTCTTCCTCTGCTTGTTATTTTTCTCTATTATCTATTTGTCTATCATTTTAAAATGTAATTAATAAGTTGACCTAGGGAGTCTGGCGGTAGCTCAGTGGGTTAAGCGCATGTGGCACAAAATGCAAGGACCTGCCTAAGGATCCAGATTTGAGCCCCTCCCCTCCCCACTTGCAGGGGAGTCTCTTCACAGGGGATGTAGCAGGTCTGCGGATGTCTGTATTTCCCCCTTTCCCCTCTCTGTCTTCCCGTCCTCTCTCCATTTCTCTCTGTCCTATCCAACAGCGACGACATCAATAACTACAATGATAAAACAACAAGGGCAACAAAAGGGAATAAATAAATAAATAAATATTTAAAAAATACTCTTAAAATGTTGACCTAGAAGCAGTGATATGCACACAAGAAGCCCTGGGTCAATATATATATATATTCAGTTACCAAGGGTTCAGAGTTTCTAAGTGGCTGTGCAAGGGCTTAAATCTATACCTCTTTCTTTCTTTCTTTCTTTCTTTCTTTCTTTCTTTCTTTCTTTCTTCTTTTCTCTCTTTCTTTTTTTTTTCTTTCTTCTTTTTTTTGCCACCAGGGTTATTTCTGGGATTCATTGCCGGAACAATGAATTCTCGACCACTCTTGCTGGTCATTTTTCCCTTTCTTTTTTCCTTTTTATTTGATAGAACAAAGAGAAATTGAAAGGGAAGGGTGGGGAGAGAAAGAGAGGGAGAGAGAATGAGATACCTACAACAGTACTTCACTGGTTGTGAAGCTCTTTTCTGGGGGGGGGGGGGACTGGTACTTCAGCATGGGAACAGATAGGTGTGCCACCATCTGACCCCTTCTAGTAAATTTCTAAAGACTGTGACAGGTCTGAATGCCACTGATTTCCCAACCTGAAGACAGCTTAGAGAGATCAGTTGTGGCTCAAAGAGAATACATCATACAAGCCTCCCAGCACCTGTAGCTTCTCTATAACTTCAAAGCATTTTAGTAATATGGATTATTCTCAAATATAAGAAGTATGCAATAAGCTCATCTCATCCTGCATTTCTAAGAAAACCTCTACTCAATCACTAATAAAATATATGGTAAAGGAAAGCATAATAAAATTGCATCAACACAAATGTTTATTTGAAACTCATATAGCCCCTATGTTCTTAAGAACAATACTGTTTGATATACTTTATTTCCCCCACATGAAATCATTTAACAAATAAGCTACTGACAGGGGCCGGGTGGTGGCACACCTGGTTAAGCGTATGTATTACAACGTGCAAGGATCCGGGTTCGAGCCCCTGGTCCCCACCTGCAGTGGGAAAGCTTTATGGGTGTTTCTCTGTCTCTCTCCCTCTCTGTCACCCCCTTCCCTCTTGATTTCTGGCTGTCTCTATCCAATAAATAAATATAATAAAATTAAAAAAAAAAGCTACTGGGAGTCGGGCTGTAGCGCAGCGGGTTAAGCGCAGGTGGCGCAAAGCACAAGGACAGGCATAAGGAACCCGGTTCGAACCCCGGCTCCCCACCTGCAGGGGAGTCGCTTCACAGGCGGTGAAGCAGGTCTGCAGGTGTCTATCTTTCTCTCCTCCTCTCTGTCTTCCCCTCCTCTCTCCATTTCTCTCTGTCGTATCCAACAACAATAACAACTACAACAATAAAACAACAAGGGCAACAAAAGGGAATAAATAAATAAAATAAATATTTTTTAAAAAAGCTACTGACAATGATCCAGCAGAAAAGCATACATGAAGGGTTGTGTTTCATTTTTTCATTCCAGAGTGCCTTTTACTACTTCAATGCAGGCCATTAACTACTCAAAGTATTTCCTAAGAAAAATCCATTGTCACCACTTGGGTTGTTAAAATAAATATAACCTGGCTAAATTCTCAAGGAGTCATGAATGCCTGAAATTAATGTATTTACTCTGTGGACCGTTAAGGATTTAGAATTACCTGGCAATTTGAATTTTAGGTGGGGAGATGAGATGTTTGGAAGAATATTAAAGCAAAAATATTTAAGTAAGAGGTCTAAAATGTTTTACAAAAAAAAATTGATCATAAGAACGTAAGATTTAGTACCCTAATTAATGATGTTAAAAGGTTTAGGGAATAACTTGGAATGGGTAAACTGGAATTTTTTCACAGAAAAGTGAATAATTCTCATTCCATTTTCCTTCAAGGTAGAAAAGTTATAGGATTGGGTTGATGTAGATAGCATAATGGTTATGCAGACTCTCATGCCTAGGGCTCCAAAGTCCCAGGTTCAATCCCCCACACCACTGTCAACCAGAGCTAAGCAGTGTTCTAGTCAAACTCTCTATATCTCTCTCATTAAAATAAATGAAAATTTTTTTAAAAGAAAGAAAATAAAAGTTATAGAAATTCATTTTTATCGTTTTTCTTCCACCCCCCACGGCCAAAGCCTTTAGACAAAAGGGCTGAAAGACACCATCTTCCATAACTAGGCCAGGATCAAGTTGCAATAAAAATAAATAATGGAGCTGGGGATACTGCATAATGGTTATGCAAAGAGGCTTTCGTGCCTGAGGCTGCAAGGTCCCAGATTCCATCCCAGCACCTAGATAAATCAGAGCAGAGCAGTGCTGATGTGTCACCTCCTGCCCTTTCTCTGTATCTTTCATTAAAGTAAATAAAATATTTAAAAAATTATTAATGCTTAAAAGGGAAAACATTATAAAAATTATTAATGCTTGAAGCACTCAAGTGCTGCCTGGTGAACTGGCTAGTAACTACCAATTCAAATGGGTAAACTGCCTAAGAGGGGACAGATGAATATTAAAGGCTATTAAGAAACTATATTGTGAAGTCAGTCAAGTTTTTTCTTCTAAGGTCATCATTCTCTACTACTCTTTCTTGTGTCAAAGTCCTTGGTTTTCACCCATACCATTTGCCCATCTACATGTTACCCTAAACCCTTTTTTTCCCCTATGGAAAAAAAATGTTTCCATTACTACATTCCTTCTGGAGAATCAAAAGAACTTATTTCTTTGACTTCTCTAGCTTCTAGATGTAACCAGAATTCCCTTGCCTTCTGACTACTGTCTTACATCTTTGAAATCATATTTGAAAGACTAAATACTTACATTGCACCATTCTGACTTTTCTTTTTTTTAAAATAATTATTTATTCCCTTTTGATGCCCTTGTTGTTTCATTGTGTAGCTATTATTGTTGTTGTTGTTGTTGGATAAGACAGAGAGAAATGGAGAGAGGAAGGGAGACAGAGAGGAGGGTAGAAAGATAGACACCTGCAGACCTGCTTCACTGCGTGTGAAGCAACTCTTCTGTAGGTGGGGAGCCGGGGCCTTAAACGGGGGATCCTTACACTGGTCCTTGCGTTTTGCGCCACCTGTGCTTAACCCACTGAGCTACCGCCAGACTTCCCCATTCTGATTTTTCAAAGGATGCTTGCTATTTCAATAAAATACAGTGTTCTTCCTTTATATCCTACTAGAAAATATATCTAACTCATCAATTAGCAGAGTAGAAATGCCAGGTGACCTGGAGTAAGGCAGTTGCAAGATTAATATGTTATTCAAGGCTAAAAAATGTAAAGATTGTGTTGGACAGAATAATTCCCTCCCAACTGAAGATGTCCATATTCTAGCCCCTAGAAACTGTATATATGTTAGTTGGAAGGTAAAACAGAATTAAATTTGCAAATAAAATTAAGGTTGCTTATAAAATCAAGAGATTAGCCAAGGGTAGGTACCGTACCCATGAGATCAGTTAAATTATAAGAGACTGTTAAGTGGAAACAGGAAGCAAAAGAAGTATTTTAAAAGGAAATTTAAGTCTGGGTGGAAAATAGACTAATCTGATGTGAAAAAGACTTCACTCATTATTGCTGAGTTATAAGATATAGAAAGGAAGCCAGGAGCCAGACGATGGTGTATCCAGTTAAGTATACATTACCACATCTGAAGATCTGGATTTAAACCCTACTTCCCACCCACTGCAGGGTCACTGAAGCAGGTCTGCATATGCCTATCTTTCTCTCTCCCTCTGTCTTACCCTCCCCTCTCAATTTCTTTCTGTTTTATCAAAACAGGGGAGAGAGAGAGAGTGAGAGACTCATAAGCTAAGGAAATTGGGTGATCTCTAAAAGCTGAAAAAGGTAAGATGTATTCCCTTCTGTCATGTCCATCCATTTATCCTGCAGGGAACACTATTCATTCTTTCCAAGCAGGAATGCATGAGTAACAGAAGCTGAAAAGAGACACTGGCAGCAAGGCAGGTAGAGGCATACCTTACTTCTGACTAGGAGTCCACTCAATCTACCTCTTCTTTGCTCATACCTGATCAGCTGTTCTACATCTTAGCCCCTGCTCTACAGGTCAACACCCCTACTCAGCTCCCAGGGCAACAGCAGCAACAACTCTTTGGGTTATGAAGTAGGATGGCAGGTACAATCCCAGGAGTCAAGAAGTGGGATAACAAATACTACCCCCATGAGCCCTGGCCAGTGTGAGTCAAGGAAGGACAAACTGACAGTTTCTTCAGTCCTTGGCCATTTTGAGGACTGGCAGGACTTGAGAGTTGGTCCTGGAGAATCCAGCCCTCTCCTAATGGCAGCAGGGTTCTAGGAAGTTTCAGTAAGTGACAGTGAAAAAAACATTGCTCCCTCCAGCCTAAAGCAGATATATTTATACCAAGTCACATGAAAGGGCTAAACAGGCAACCCAGAGGTCTGGAAAGTCAAGCTGTTGCTATACAGTGATCATGTACAGGAGCAGTAAGAAAAAAACTGCTCAGTCATTTCCCAGCAGAGGTCTAAGACATCCATGTTAAATGATAGAGTCACATTATCTTTGGTTCCCCTATATCTCCAATCACCCTTCAACTTCTAGAGGGAACATGGTTCTGATAATATCTTGAATTTAGCTCACTGACCTATGTTGGACTTCTAACGTGAAGAATTGTGTGGCAGTTGATTTGTGTAGCACTAAAGTAATTAAAACTGTTATATTAACAATAATAAGAAGCATTGTATGCTGTGTCATAAAATTATAATATGGCTTCTGGACTGATAAAAAAGAAAACAAAACAACAAAGTTTGGCCAGAAAACCACTATCCTTAGAGAGAGCTTAATGCAAGAGCAAAGATTAGTTGCTAGCTGCTAGCCATTCTGGTCAAGAATATCAGTAGACAAGGTTCCATACTTGGTAAGTGAATAAGATACCCTTGAAGTCAGATTCCTTTCTGCCTCTCTTTACCAAATATAACCCAGTATCAACTGGAAGGTATAGACCAGTGAATTCTTGCCTATCAGTGGCAGTTAATTTCCCTCTTTGCCAACACCTCTCCCTTTCTCACTTTTTGAGGCAAATTTTTCTTTTCTTTTACTTTTTTGTTTTAGGGATTTTTTGTTGTTTGTTTTTACTGTCCACCTATCCCTCCTTTTGGTGAGTGTGTGTGTGTGTGTGTGTGTGTGTGTGTGTGTGTGTGTGCTAAAATTTTGCTTTGACAAAAATGGAAAATAACACTGTGCAAAGAAAGGCAGGGATCTCTTATACCAAATCTATACCTCCCCCAAAGTCCTTTATCTTCCCATTGTAAAGGCTCTTATTAAGTCTCCACTAAATGTTCTCAGGCAGGCCCATGTATGCAAATCATTTCAGTATTTTCAGCTGTAAAGGCTTCCACCAGGACTGGGAGCTCCATTTCCTTCAGCCTGAGGTCGTTTTAGTTCTTTTTGTGTTAATGTCCACTTTCAACCCTGCAGGTCCTATATTTTTTTTCTTGCAAGTGTCCATTTCTTAAGGCTATTGCGGGGCCAGTGATGGTGCACTTGAGTGAGCACACATGTTTTAATGTGCAAGGACCAGGGTTCTAGCCCCTGGTCCCTACCTGCAGGGGGAAAGCTTTGTGAGTGGTGAAGCAGTGTTGCAGTTGTCTCTCTGTCTCTCTCCCTCTCTCTCTTCCCCTTCCTTCTCAATTTCTGGCTGTTTTTATTGAATAAATAAATAAATATAATAAAAAAATATCTTAGGGCAATTGCTAGACAGGTTATTCTCAAGTGAATCACCTATTGTTTTACCTGTGTCTCAGTGGGATGGAAGGACCTTTTACTCCTGTAGGCTAGTAAATTATCTTCCATTGTTTTTACGTATGCAGGGAGGTAATGCCAGTTTCCAGACCTGAAGCCTAAGAAGAGGTGAAGGTCTTTTTAATTCTTGCTTGTATTGATTTTTACAAAATCAGCTTCTCACTAGACAGGGCAGTCTATCTCTGACCCCATTCAATACTTCCATTTTAGATCCCACTGAAAACCTGGTCTCATTAAAGGCTCCCTAGGTCTTTAGGCAGGACCAAGAAGGGCTAGTTTCCTATCACAACTGTAGCAAATCATTACAAAGGACTATTACTCCACATCTTTTTTTTTCAGTTGTTTATCCTAGTAAAGTTTTTATAATCTTTGCTGCATGCCACCTTATTCTCTTGGGTCCCCTGTACATCACTGGCCAGGAAATGTCATATACATCATCATCATATGTATCAACTGAGAGTTTTTGATATAATAAACTGAATCTTAGAAAAAGGGAGAATCAACATATTTACCCAAGTCTTAATTGGCTATTTGTGTCTGATTAGAATTCACAGATAAAATACCAGTAAGCTAGTTAAATATCACTTCAGACAGTCAATAATATTTTTATTATACTTAAGTGTACTATTTAGGGTTTAATAATTCTAAAAACATCCACTTTTTTTCATCTTCAACACTGTTTCTGTATGGCAATCGTAATCTAATCAACTGCATAATGTTTTAGGAATTACCTCTACCTAACAAAACTGTTCTCTATTAACCATTTTGGAGCTCAGTTTCTAAGCATTTTCTCCCTCCATTTGGGACTTAGCATGCAATGCCTGTCTCTCTGTGTGTTAATAGGGTTGCATAATTTTTATCTCTAGCAAATTGCAAATAAGGGTCAGTGGAGTTTTACAAAATGTGACGGTCCTATAATTTTCTGGAGCCTTCAATGCATTGTTCTCTTTGAATTTCACCCAATTTTCATGTCTCCTCTGCCAAAATACCATGTTGACTATCCCAGCACTATTTAGAGAGCAACACTCAGGCTTTGACCCTGTATTAATGTACTCCCTCTGCTTGTTTTAAATAATCTCATTTCCACAGCAGCTGTTGATTCTGTTTTGCTGAACTGTTGAGTAGATTATGCACTAATGGCATTAAATTTGAACAAATTGGCATGCCTTCTCCCACAGCTCTTTCATCTGGCTGTGAACTTAGATTTATGAAAATAGGTACATGCAGAACCATACATTTAAAAGTCTAATATTTTGCAAAAGAATTACATAATTCCTTTCAATGAGTTCTTAGAGTGCCAACCAATAGGAAAGAATCAAACACCTGGTCTCTGAGTCACAAAGCTTATCACAGTACATGCCCACTTACTTGAAATTGACAAGTTTCTATTCTCCTAGGATAGTAGCTCTTGGATAGAATAATTTGTTTCTCATTCAACAACCTATAATGAAAGACTGGGGGAGTCGGGCTGTAGCGCAGCGGGTTAAGCGCAGGTGGTGCAAAGCACAAGGACCGGCATAAGGATCCCGGTTCGAACCCCGGCTCCCCACCTACAGGGGAGTCGCTTCACAGGTGGTGAAGCAGGTCTGCAGGTGTCTATCTTTCTCTCCTCCTCTCTGTCTTCCCCTCCTCTCTCCATTTCTCTCTGTCCTGTCCAACAACGACAACAACAATAATAACTACAACAATAAAACAAGGGCAACAAAAGGGAATAAATAAATAAAATAAATACTAAAAAAAAAAAAAATGAAAGACAGGATATCAACTCCACAAATGTAGGGTGTAGTTATACATTTTAGTTAAAGTCATATCTTTCTTCTAATATATTTGGGGAGTATTGGTATCAATGTAAGGATTTGCTTTTTTCTTTTAATGTTTATATATTTATTTATTTTAATGAAAAAGATACAGAGAGAAAGACACAGAAAGTTCAGAGTACTGCTCAGCTCTGGTTTGTGGTGATGCTGGGGACTGAAACTAGGACCTCAGAGCCTTAGGCAAGATAGTCTTTTGCATAACTGTTATGCTGCCATTCCTGCCCAAAGACTTTTTTTTTTTAATGATATAAGATCTTATTATAGATTTCTGTCAGTTTTGGCATTTGTAATGAACTTTAAAAAGGTGCATGTCTCAAACCATGAATAATGTCCATGTTTGTTATTGAATTTTTGAATGAAAAGAGCTTTGTTTCCTTTCTTAGAGCTTTGAGTTATATTCAAAACAAATACAAATAGAATTTTTCACTATATTGATGATATAAGAAGTACAATAACTCAGTATAATTGTAATTCTCATCATTTCCTTCTAAACAATACTAGGTTAATGTCAGCAGTTTTTATTTCACTATAAAAGGCAAACCTCTTGGAAACATAAAACTTTCTAAGCATCTCAACTTAATGAAAGAACCTAATACCTTAAGAAGATAAAGATCATTCCTAAGAAATTATGGTGAACAATAAAGATTTAAAGTGGATGATAAAGTGAAAACAGGAGCAATTCGGTTTGTACAGTAAAAGTAGAACCATAAAAGGTTAAAAAATGAAGTTAAAAGCTTCAGTGCCATAAAAACAAGTATTTTGCCTGAAGCAGCTAACCACTTTGACTTAAATGCTTACTAAAAGCCAAATAATAAAATTAAAATTTGCCACCTAGGCATTTTAAAGAACTGAACTAGGAATAGCAGATACACAGATGGTACTGATACTAAACATGAATTTATTCTTGGATTCTTCACAAAAAATTATACAATATATAAATCTCACAAACTCCAGACAAGAGCAGGTTCAAAATCAAGATATGATTATTTTCTACTTTACTCTACAGAAATAACTGGTTTGTGATTATTCTCAGTAAGATTGTAGACTGCCGTATGCACCTCATTTCTCCTACCTTTCAATGAGAATTATAACTAAGATTTTTCCCTATGAAAATGTACAGACTCTCAGTATAACTTAGAAACTTTTTATCTTAGTTTTTACTATATGTATATTTTTAGTGTCTATCTAGGCTGAAAATTCCAAGAGAAAAAGTTCTAAATCTGTACTATAATATAGAAGACAATGATTTTTGATGAATGAAAAAAGTATGTGCTGACTTTAATATAGATGAAAGAAATCTATGCTAATGATTTGCTACAGTTTAAGAGATGCTAATCTTCGGTTTTGATCAGATAAATAGAAAAAGTTATTGTAATTAGTAAATTTACATATTAAAATTTGGTAGACATAACACTTTTAAAGCTAAGTGAGGCTCAATTGCTTAAGTAACATGCAAATTTCTGTGAACCAGCTTTCATTAACTTGCACAGACCTGCTTCAAAAGTGTCTTGTACACTGCATCAGCAACCTGATTATCAGTGTGCCCTGTCTGGAAGTTTGAGATCAATATGTAGAAAGACAAAACCAGTGAAATACCTCACTTGGATAGTATGCTGCTTTGCCATATGCATGACTCAGATTCAAGCCTGGACCCCTACTGCATGGTAGGAAAATTTGGTGCTGTCATCTCCCTCTCTCTCCTTTCTCTTTCTCTCTCTCTCTCTCTCCTTGCTTTCTCTGTCTATATCTTAAAATATATAGAAAAGCCAACCACTCAAAAATATAGCAAAAACAGTTACATATTTATAATACCTAGACAGTTTAAATGAAAAATACTTAAAAAAATTCATTTTCAGAGGGAGCAGAGACAACTTTGGATATCTGGTGCACAATGGTGGAAAAGAATCTAAGTTAATCATAATGGATGTGTTGCCAACACATCTATTATGGGGAGATGAGAAACTGTACCCATTATCGACAATTGTATTATAAAACATTATTTCCTCAATATAAATATTTGGGAGAAAATGTATTAAATTTTTATTTCATTACTGATAGTTTTCTTTGTAACTTATTATTGTTTTTTAATTGTCAATGTTTTAGGAATATAGGAACTTCAAATATATCTTTTTATTATTGATTTAATAATGATCAACAAGACCATAGGATAAGAGATTACAATTCCACACACTTCCCATCACCAAAGTTCCACATCCCATCCTTTCCACTGAAAGCTTTCCTATCCTTTATCCCTCTGGGAGTATGGAGCGAGGATATTTATGGGGTGCAGAAAGTGGAAGGTCTGGCTTCTGTAATTGCTTTTCTGCTGAACATGGGCATTGAGAGGTTGATCCATACCCCCGACCTATTTCTATGTTTCCATAGTGGCACAGGGCTCTGGAGAGGTGGGGCTCCAGGGTACACTGGTGAGGTCGTCTGCCCAGGAATGTCAGGTTGGCGTCATGGTAGCATAGCCATTACTGAGAACAACCAACAGCAACTCTTAGTCATTCATCTAAAAAATACCTCCATTTACTCTTATTTCTCCTGCACAATTATTGTGAAACAAACATTAGAAATTACGACATTCCATTGATAACTAGTTCATTGAATCTTTCTGAAAAGGAGGAACTTTTATTAAATACCTCCACAGTTTTGTTATCACTCTAAAGCATTTCACAATAATTCCTCCACCCTAGCAGACCCTAGTTCTCATACCATGATATGATCAATATGTGATTTTCACAGGTGCTTAGCTGTAAGGCTTTGTACATATATTTACTACAAGCTAGTTTGGTTCCCGGTGATAAGCTGCACATTCTGACATAAGTTATAAATTCATTACCTATGATTATTTATTGAGTGTCTAGTGCATGTCAAGCAGAACTGAGGACACTTGGAATACATTAGTAAATAATTAAGACAAATATATGCCTACTTGAAGCTCATATTGCAGGAGGATTATAAAAGAAAAAATAAAATTAACAAACACTCAACCGTGCTCATTTATTACAAAATGATAAGTAATTTTGGGAAAAGGAAGACTTTTGTGGCAGGCTAGATATTAATTGGAAATCTTGCATGGAAAAGAGAATATAGGAATTAATAGTGATTTTTGAAAGATAATCAAGGCGACCCTGGTGATCACTGGGGTGACAGATGTTGCAGCCAGATTGCCCTCACCTCTGCATACTTTGTATTCTTTAAAGCAAAGTGTTACATTTTATAGGAAGTTAAAGCTTTGAACATTTTAAGAATACACTGTTTCGGATGTGAGGGCGATCTGGCTGCGACATCTGTCACCCCATTGATCGCCAGGGTTGATTCGGCTGATCTGGCTGGCTAGGCGGGTGTCCCCTTCCTCCCTCACCGCTCCATGTGCGTCCCTCCCAAAGCTGCGCGCTCGGTTGAAGAGGACGGCCTTCCCCGAATAGAGACGGACCGGTCTTCGGTCCAGGGTATATGAGTAGCTGCGCTCCCCTGCTAGAACCTCCAAACAAGCTCAAGAATACACTGTTTGACCTACTCAATGTATCAAATCTCTAGGAATGCCCAGAATTACTTTAATAAAAATGAATGAACTCAGTTATATACTTATGTTTCCATATATATATAATATACATATATTATATATATATAACTGTAATGTATACTATCATGTTTATTCCTTCCTATATAACATTATTCTGGACAATTTTACTTACTCAAATAATTTAACCTCTTTTATTTTTATTTTCATCATCACTGAATGTCACATTTCAAGAGTGGCATTTTTAAAATTTTTTTAAATTTTTTTTATTAAGAAAGGATTAATGAACAAAAACATAAGGTAGGAGAGGTACAACTCCACACAATTCCCACCACCCAATCCCCATAACCCACCCCCTCCCATGATAGCTTTCCCATTCTCTAGCCCTCTGGGAGCATGGACCCAGGGTCGTTGAGGGTTGCAGAAGGTAGAAGGTCTGGCTTCTGTAATTGCTTCCCCGCTGAACATGGGCGTTGACTGGTTGGTCCATACTCCCGGTCTGACTCTCTCTTTCCCTAGTAAGGTGTGCCTCTGGGGAAGCTGAGCTCCAGGACACATTGGTGGGGTCTTCAATCCAGGGAAGCCTGGCCAGCATCCTGGTGGCATCTGGAACTGCAAACTCTAGTGTACTTCTGCTTTCAGGTATATATTTTGCAGTAGTTTATGGATACGTGTGCACATAAGCTCTCTCTCACAGAAACTGACTTTAATTTTTTTTTATAAAAAGGAAATACTGACAAAACTATAGCATAAGAAGTGTAGAATTCCACATGAATCCCTTCACCAGAGCTCCATATCCCATCCCCTTCCCTGATAGCTTCCCTATTCTTTATCCCTTTAGGAGTATGGACTCAGGGTCATTATGGGGTGCAGAAGATGGACGGTCTGGCTTCTGTAATTGCTTCCCTGCTGAACATGGGCATTGACAGGTTGATCCATACTACTAGCCTGTCTCTCTCTTTCTGTAGTGGGGCGGGGTTCTGGGGAAGCTGGGTTCTAGAACACATTGGCGGGGTCGTCTGTCCAGGGAAGTCCAGTTGGCATCATTTTGACGTCTGGAAACTGGTGGCTGAAAAAAGAGTTAACATATAAAGCCGAACAAATGAACCTAAAGGCTGGAATAGTGCAGATGAAGATTTGAGATCTCCATTTTGTAGATAGCTAGTAGGCCTATTTTAGTTATATTCCAAAGGGTCCGTGACTATATTAGTTTTATCCTGAGCTTGACCTCTGATATGCAGGTGGACCCAAGTTATTGTCTGGGGAGATGATGTCATGGCTGGAAAAAGGACCAGAAAGCTGGATCAGGGAAGAGAGCAGAGATAAAGAAACATCACAACACCAAAGTTTCACTAACTGTTATGGGAGCCAGGGCTTGAAACTGGGTAATTGCATGGCAAAATGAGTAAACGTCTAGGTGAACTACCTCATGGGCCCTAATCTATCTTTAATATATAATAATTAACATGTATCTATTTTGAGAACCTCAGACATCACTGTTGTGCCCTTAGTTAATGCACATAGCTGTTATCTTGAATATCCACTTCAGACATCCAAAAGACAAACCAAATTTTATACAGCCTAAACTAAGCTAATGTCCTCCTACCAAACCTCCCTTTCTTCTATGTATTTTCTTGTTTGTTTGTTTGCTGCCAATTTGTTTTTTATCTCTTTATTGATGGATTAATGGTTTAGTTGACAGTAAAATACAATAGTTTATATATTCATAGCATTTCCCAGTTTTCCACATAACAATTCAACCCACACTAGGTCCTCCTCTGCCTGTGTCCCAGGACCTGAACGCACACCCCCCCACTCCAGTGTTTTTCACTTTTGTGTAATACACCAACACTAGCTTGTTTTTTAAAATGCACAGTTAACATAGACAACTAGAGATAAAAGACTATTTTTCTTTCATGGTGACATCTCGAGGAGTGACAATATTTCCTATTTAGATACTTAATTACTGTCAGAACTAATACACTGCAATTGGTGTGAAGATATATATTAATATGTAATAGTGGACACACTCCTCCAAAACATCAGATAAACAAGTGTATTCTTCGGTAAATAGTTTCTTTATCAAAACTGTCAGGCATAAACAGTGTACATCAGTTGAAACATTTGGAAGATCTCTCCATTTCACTTATGAAATATTACCACTTATGAAATAAATTAAGGCTTCTTTCTGTTGAATTAATGCTCAAACTGCACATGATTCTATTTAGAAACACAAAGTTGATGTGAAAATGGTGGAACTCCTTAATAAGACTTCTAGTTTTGATATTTATAGTTAATGCTCTTGTATCTGGTTTATACAATTTTAAGGGGGGGAAATACTGTGTTGATGAGGAGCTTAAATTAGAACACATATGAGTAGAGAGTTAAAGATACTGAATAAAAATACTTGACTATAAGGATGTACAGGGAAAATATACCATGGTCATTTACAGTGTTACAATAAAGTACCATACATTGCCATGAGCAAGGACCCAAATTCAAACCCTTGGTCCTCACCTACAGGGGAGAAACTTCGTAAGTAGTGAAGTTGTGCATTTAGTTTCTCTGTTTCTTTCTCCCTCTCTCTCTCCCCATCATCTCTTAATTTCCTTCTGTACCATCAAGTAAAAGGGGGGAAATAGAAAAATAAATAAATAATAAATAAAATGTATAGTTCAGGAGATTCACAGAAGTGGACAACCATTGTTATACTATTAAGGGTATTTATAACATTCTAAAACAACCCTGTTTTCATTACCAGTCACTTTTCATTTATATTCCTTCTCTAAACTCTACCTCACCAACTATAGTTTCTGTATGCCTTTTCCAGACATTTCACATTAAGTTTGCTGTTGTTGTTTAAGTAATTAGAACTATTTTGTTCTTCAGAAAGTTCAAGTAATGGAATTTTAGCCAGAAGTCTCTAAAAACAAATTTGCATACTGATACAACTAAAGTTTTTAATTCAAGAAAAATATGAAATCGCATCCATATTTAGAATTTTTACATTAGTAGCTGCAATAACAAGTCAAAATTTTAATTACCTTAAGTGCAAAAGCCTAGAATAAGGCGGAGGGTAGATAGCATAATGGTTATGCAAAGAGACTCTCATGCCTGAGGCTCCAAAGTCCCAGGTTCAATCCCCTGTACCACCATAAGCCAGAGCTGAGCAGTGATCTGGTAAAAAAAAATATATATATATATATATAAAAAAATAAAAAGTCTAGAATAAAAGCAGTATTTTCTGACTCAAATTAAAACATTGAGTATATTTTTTATGGTTTGAGAAAAAATTATTATGATGATTTTTAGATAGTTCACATTATTTTTAACTGAAATATTTTATATTCATGTGGGCTTATATTACAAATATTTTGGTCAGTTTTTTTTAAATCTGGAAGAATATTAGACTTGATCTCCTTTCTTTTAACCAAGTATCCTTAATCATAAAGCAAAAATAAAATCAAAATTCTTGCATTAAAGTGAATTATATAGACATATTAATTTTAGATAGGAGATTTAAAGACTACAGAAACAAAATCTTCACAGATAAAACTAAAATATAAATACCAACTTTAATAGCTACTATATTAATATAACTGATTTTAAATATATTTTATTTACTTATTAAGTAAGACAGAGAGAACTTGAGAGAAGGGAGATAGATAGGGAGAGAGACAGAGAGACATCAGAAACTCTGCTTTACCACTCATGAAGCATTCCTACTGCATGTGGGGACCAGGGGCTTGAACCTGGGTCCTTGTGCACTGTAATATGTGCATTTAGTCAGGTGCACCACCATCTGACTCCCTATATTAATATAATTGTAGGCAAATGAATGCAAAGAATGGTGATGGTAAGACAAAATTGATTAACATGCACATATATATCATCACTCAATGGAATATTTTATTATTATTGAATGAAACTAAGCAAATAATTTATTCTGAAGCAAACAATCTGCCTAAGCACAACAATTTCATTCCAAAAATTCATTGGTAAATTTAATGTTGCCCTGAGAAAATGAGGTCTTAGCTTTTAAACAATGCTGTTAATGTAATTAACTCCTGCACAAAACTAAAAAATAATATTTTTTTAATTTATTTTTTATTTAAGAAAGGATTAGTGAACAAAAGCATAAGGTAGGAGGGGTACAACTCCACACAATTCCCAACACCCAATCCCCATAACCCACCCCCTCCCATGGTAGCTATCCCATTCTCTAGCCCTCTGGGAGCATGGACCCAGGGTCATTGAGGGTTGCAGAAGGTAGAAGGTCTGGCTTCTGTAATTGCTTCCCCGCTGAACATGGGCGTTGACTGGTCGGTCCATACTCCCAGTCTGCCTCTCTCTTTCCCTAGTAAGGTGTGTCTCTGGGGAAGCTGAGCTCCAGGACACATTGGTGGGGTCTTCAATCCAGGGAAGCCTGGCCAGCATCCTGGTGGCATCTGGAACCTGGTGATTGAAAAGAGAGTTAACGTACGAAGCCAAACAATTTGTTGAGCAATCATGGATCCCAAGCTTGGAATAGTGGAGAGGAAGTGTTAGGGAGGTAACACTGCAAACTCTAGTGTACTACTGCTTTCAGGTATATATTTTGCAGTAGTTTATGGATACGTGTGCACATAAGCTCTCTCTCACAGAAACTGGTGTATAGCTAGGTTATGGGACTTTGTTAGAAAGTGAACTACCTGAGATGAAATTAGAGTGTACTATAAAAGGAAAGGTCTCACCCGACTAATGTAGCTGAAACTGCTCTAGGTCACTGATTGTTAGAGAAATGCAAATTAAGACAACACTAAGATACCACCTCACTCCTGTAAGAATGGCATACATCAAAAAGGACAGCAGCAACAAATGCTGGAGAGGATGTGGGGACAGAGGAACCCTTTTACATTGCTGGTGGGAATGTAAATTGGTACAGCCTCTGTGGAGAGCAGTCTGGAAAACTCTCAGAAGGCTAGACATGGACCTTCCATATGATCCAGTAATTCCTCTCCTGGGGTTATACCCCAAGGACTCCATAACACCCAACCAAAAAGAGGTGTGTACTCCTATGTTCATAGCAGCACAATTCATTATAGCTAAAACCTGGAAGCAACCCAGGTGCCCAACAACAGATGAGTGGCTGAGAAAGGTGTGGTATATATACACAATGGAATACTATGCAGCTATCAAGAACAATGAACCCACCTTCTCTGACCCATCTTGGACAGAGCTAGAAGGAATTATGTTAAGTGAACTAAGTCAGAAAGATAAAGATGAGTATGGGATGATCCCACTCATCAACAGAATTTGACTAAGAAGATCTGAAAGGGAAACTAAAATCAGGACCTGATCAAATTGTAAGTAGGGCACCAAAGTAAAAATCCAGTGGTGAGGGGTAGACATGCAGCTTCCTGGGCCAGTGGGGGGTGGGAGTGGGCTGGAAGGATGGTCTTTTGGTGGTGGGAATGGTGTTTATGTACACTCCTAGCAAAATGTAGACATATAAATCAGTAATTAATTTATATGATAGGGGGAAAATCAATTGTATGTCTCAAAGTTTCTCAAAACACAAACTGAGTCTTTTTAATATATAGGCTGTCTATTTGATATGCGGACTCTCTCAAAAGCCTAGACCAAGTAGATTAGAAGCATCCAATAGCACAGCTATATACAAGATACTGGATACTGTACAGCAAACCCTAACAAAAGGACTTTTCAAAGTTAACCCAATTAACAAATAATGTGATGTTAACATTAACTATCAATTGTCTTTTTGAACCCTAAGACAGCAGGAACCTCACATCTCCACTATAGAGCCCCTACTTCGCCCAGTCCTGGAACCCTTGGATAGGGCCCACTTTCCCGTATGCATCTCCCAATCCAAACCAAATAATATTGCATCCGCCGATCACAACCTAACCAACGCAACGATTGCCACCTCAACATGCTTCACCTCAGACTGTGTCCAGAGACCTCATGTGTGGAATGACAACCCTTCAGCAAGCTATCAATTTTTTAAAAATCCAGTCTGGGGGCCCAGGTAGTGGTGCACCTGGTTAAGTGCACATATTACAGTGTACAAGGACCCGAGTTCAAGCCCCCAACCCCCATATTCAGGGAGAAAACTTCACAAGTTTTGAAGTAGTGCTGCAGCTGTCTCTCTTTCTCTCTCTCTCTCCCTTCCTCTCAATTTCTGCCTGTCTCTATCCAATAAAGAAAGATAATGAAACCTTTTTTAAAAATCCAGTCTGGAAAATCTACTTTTATTTATTTTATGCTCTGCACATCCAGTTTAATTATTGTGACTATATTTAATTTTTCTGTCTACTTTTATCTCTAGGTCATCCAAAGTTTGTTCTTTCATTTTCTTTTGTTATGTTCTTTGGATTAATATTTTCTATATTAATCTATAATCTGTATATCATTAACTTTTTATTACAGGCTTTATAATATTATTATATTACTATTATATTTATGCCTGTCTTAATGACATTTGAGTTTATATTAAATTAAAATTTGAAATTTGACTACTTTTCTTAAAAATAAAAAACTTTTCCCTTTCCCCAATTTAATTATATTTACCACTATGCCTTTTTAGTGTTGATAGATATTTGGTTATATATTTAGTTTTTTTAACGTATTATATTACACATATAGTTCTTAATATGGTAATTGTTCTTTTTTCAAGTCTTTTCCAATTATCCTTTCCAGTGTTATTCCTGCCTCTGGTTCTGTACTAACACTTGAAATAATTTTATTCCTATGTAAAATTTAATATTTCATAAGGTGCAGTTCTAAAGGAAAAAATATTTGTATATCTTGTATTTGTCCAGAAGAAAAATCATTTTCCACTTATTTTTGAAATATATTGATCACTTTTTCAAGACTAACTTGTTGACTTTTGTTGTTTTTATTCAAAGGAAATTTTATTCATACTTCAACGATATTATTATACTTCCAATTTAAATCTAGCTGAAGTTTTGAAGTTTTTATTTTCTTTATTTTTAATTTTTCTAGCTGGTTTTGAGGTTTGTCTTTTCTTGTTTATTTTTCTTATTTCTAGTAGTTTGACTAAAATGTGTCTAGAGGTATTTTCTTATTTTTAACTACATTATAAAATCTTTTTCTTCCTTGTGTTGAGTCTCTTTTCATTTTTAGGGAGAAAATTCATACCACTAATTTCTTCAGTGTTGTTTCTGTCTCATTTTTTCCCTCCTTTACTCTAATTCCAATTACAAAACAAATTTTAGACAGTAGAAACAGGACTTTACACATATTGTTTCACCATTTTAGGCCACTTTTTTTTTATTCAGATAGAAAGAGAAAGAGATAGAGAGATGCTATTGCACTAGAACTTTTCCAGTGCGCCATGCAATCTCCCATGTGGATTGTGGCAGAACTCAAACCAAAGCTGCACACATGACAAGGCACATGGCCTGCTTGATAAGTTATTTCTCTTGGTCCCACAACATTTTAAAACAAGAGAAATAGCTGCTGATGATTTTGAATCACTGTAAAAAAAGTGGCTCCTTGTCTATATTGTAATATCCTGCAATATAACACAAATTAGAAAACATTTCTATAAATTAAGAAATGTCATTTAAAAGTGTCACGTATTTCCAAACTTTCAATCTAACACTCTTTAAAGCCATAGGGAAGACTATTGCTATAAATACATTTAGCAGTATAAACTTGACACATAATTTCCTTATATACATAAACAAAATATATATTATCATTGTCTAATTTTATTATACTTAATGTAACATGCACGTAATGAAATAGTCGTTCTTAGTGTTCTGTGATATTTTCCCCCCATTCTATCCTAGAATCCCTTCCTCCTCTAAAAAATAATAATTTTACTTTCATGTTTTAATCTCACTATATGAAGCCACCAACACCTGCAGTAATTTATTGAGTGCAGTTACCTACAGTTCCAGAATCCCCATTTTTTACCCACTCCCTTCCCCAGCTGGTTAGTACCAAGTTATAGTGCCCAAAGCCTCTATTCCTCCCTTTCTCTGTGAAGGAAAGTGTTGAGAATTATAAACTCTACTCCACTATAGCAGAGATCAGTAGTTCTCAAACACTATGGTATCAGAATCTCATTGTACACTTATAAAAATTTTTGAGGACACCAAAGAGATTTTACTTGTGTGCTTTCAATATACGTATATGTTTTTTTCATAGAAAAAATAGATAGAGAGGAAATGGATAGAGAGGGAAGTGAGAGACAGAGAAAAAGAAACATCTGCAGTTCTATTTCACCATCTGTGAAGCTTCCCTTCCACAGGTGGGTACCAGGAGGCTTGGACCCTCATTCTTGTACATTGTAACATGTGTGCTCTACTCAGTGCACCACCTCCTGGCCAACTCATCTTATAAATTAAAGTTGAATTTTGGTTTAAATATTTACTAGTTGATTTAAAATAAAAATATAAACTCTACGGCATGTTAACATAAGAAACACTTTGATGAGAAGTAACATTTTTCCAAGATTAGAAAAGTGACAGAAGCAGCATTATTGCACATTTTAACAACCCTCTTTAATTAACGTTTGACTTAGTAAAAGGAAGTCCAGCTCTTAGATTTGCTTCGACTTTCAATCTCTTGTGAATTGTCATGTCTTATTAACTCTGGAAAATTCTCTTGAGAGTGGGAATGTTTTAAGACAAACAATGTCTTGCTGTTATTATAAAAATTTCTTTGTTCTTACAAAGCCCTGCTAGGATCTCATCTACATTTTGAAGGTTCCCCGAAAGACAATGGCTTAAAAACTGCTCATGTAACTATTAATATTTGCATGGCTGGGAGGTATTTAGTTAAATCCACAGTCCAATACCTTCAGTGAAATGAAGGACCTGGGGAATAAGGGTTGAGAATTTTTCTTGATTTTCTCAGCTACTTGGACACAGAAGTCAAATGAGGAAAATCCTCTGTACTTCATTACAGGAAGTAAACTGAATATTCTGGCTAATGACTATAAATATAAATTAGAGACATAAAACCCCCAGGCATCTATTGGTAGGTTAGGGGATGTTTTTAGAACAGGAACCTCCTCAGCATTTCCAAAACACAGATTGCCTATTTGACACTTTGAATTAATTAACTTCCAAAAACATTCTGCTTTAACCTTTGCAGGTGGTGATGGTGGGGGGAGAGAATGAAATTCATTCTAAAACTTTATAGGCAGTTATTGTCTGCAGGAGCCTTTTCTACAGAAATTTCCAGGTTTAAACTTTAATTTACAACATCTAATAGAAATTATATCAATTTAATAATTAGCCTCTCAATAATTTAGTTTCTACTTCTTTCATAAATATGGCCTCCCCTAGTAACATGTATAGTGAACACTTTATAAATCCCAAGTTATTGGGAGAAGTTATTTCATAAATGGGTCAAGAAGAGCAATAACCTTGGAAGATGTTGAATCACAGGTCTTTCTTTGATCATTTCCCCTTTATTTTAATGTTCAAGAAAGATAAATGTGATAGGCAGAGTTATATTTTAGTCACTGACCAAACCAATGTATGACAAACTAAAATGAAGTATATGTGTGGATGATGGTGTCAGATGATTTTTTTTTCAGACAGCTTTCCAGGAATGTTGAAAGAGCGCTTGTAAGGGATTGTCTCTGAGTTCCAGTATTGCTAAAGCAGAGTGTCGGCAGCACCAGATCTCTGGGTTCTAAAATTGAGTGAATAATAGAGAAGACTAGTAACATATAACCGATAGCAGTCCAGAATCATACAGAGACTGAGCACAGCCCTGCCATACAGTTTGTTTTTATTATTATGCACAGTAGAGCGTCTCTGGAAAAGGGCCAATACATTTAAGATACTTGTACAGAGAAATCCTTACTGGGTAAAGTGACAGAAACATGGCTAATTGTGGGGTGCTCAACTCTGGTGGCTTACCACAGGTCTCTTTATTATTATTATTAATGTGTAAAAAAAAAAAGAACAATGATTTATTCTTTAGGAAAGCTGGAATCAAACTTTGGGAATGAAATCTGAACAACATACAGACAGAGAATACTAATTTTGACTTAGAATCAATTTTATAGAAATCCTACAGAAGTTGAAACAATTGCACGGACAAAATGTACACATATTAGAAACAATTTTCTTAAAGATATAAACAAATATAATAAAAATATTTTGGTAGTGATACAATGGTAAAAAATTAGTTGAAACAGCTTCAATTTTTTTTTCCAGAAGTATGTTGTCTTTATGGAGTGCTAACACACTTAAAAACAGTGACCTAAAACTGTTAATTTATCTCCAAGATTCAGTTCAAAAATCACAATCTCTTGGTCATAACCCCAAATCAACTTCCAGTGTATGTGACTAAGTGTGGAAATTAGGGTGGGTGAGTAGACTGAATGAATTTGTAAAGGGGTTGGAGCAAGAGAGAATAGTAGATGTGAACAAGTGAGAACATAGCACTTGGAGTAGTTCTAGACTCCCTTCTCTAGTTCTCTGACAGATCCTTATGTTCATTTCTGATCTTCATGTGGACCTTTAAATCAGTCATTACAGAAGTCAAACTCTTAGTTGTCCAAAGGGGCTACATTCTGTTTTTGTATTATTGTTCCCCTTCTGTCATTTGCATGAGTTTCTGACAGTTTAATTTGACAGAAATCGTAAATAAGAATACCAGGCCAACTATTTGCATTTTTTTCTGTCAGAGAAATGTTGTTTTTGCAGTCTCTTGAAAAAAAAATAATCATAACTCTTACAAAAGAGGAAGCCTCTGCTTAAGAAGTTCTTTGTAAAAAGTTTCAAGAAAAGAATCTGTGGCTGGGGGAAAAAATCAGAAAAGTCTTCAATATAGTCCACTTTTCAGAATAATGTTTTTACTGTGTATATTGTTAAGTAGAAGGAAACGGACTTTCTTGGAGAAGTAAATTAGCCATAGGTATTGAACTAAAAGTACAAGGGTACAAAAAAGAGAGGTAAAGAGAAAAGAAGCAATGATGTGAGTGAGAAAGGAGAATGAAAGAAAATAAATGTATTTGATAGAAAACTTATATACGTTTATATACATATATCTCTCAATATTCAAGCCATACATTGATAATAGACTGTGAAATGTTAAATAGACAAAGTAAACAGTAAAGGGAACTATATATAAATTGGCCATACTATTGTATGCATAATTTTAATTAATGTGATAAAGTGGGGAAACAATGGGGGAAAATTAAGGGAAATATTTTAAAATGTCAATAGAATTTAACACATAAGGAATTTATTTCAGATTACAAAGGGTTTAAAGTCCAGAAATCACATAACTAGGTGCTTTTCCTACACCATAAGTAACATAATAAAGGAAAAAGGAGATATTTCTTCAGTGTCATGCAGTATGTATTGTATAACTGATAGCAACATGTTTGTTACCCTAGAGTTTTTTCACTCCATGTAAATATCATCAAAACACTTACATATAAAGTATCATGTGGATATGACTAAAATATATCTGTTTAAAAAGATATATCCATGTGTGGACAATTGTCTTTATAGTTGGAAGCACATCATATGTACACATAAAACTTGGATTGTTAAACATGCTCCGATACAATAGACTTTAAAAGCCACTAGATGTCAGCATCTGATAATACTCTAAAAAGGGCTTGTGTTGATTCTTCGTTTCTTCCTGCGACAGACTTTCTGTTCAGCCATTTTCTCTACTTGTAGAAAGAACAAGTGAGAAATGGTGTATCATTTAAAATAACTGTCATACATGTAAGATTATCAATTAATTTGCTGTAATTACATTTCAAATGAGAATTTTATATGTTAATCTGATGTGTTAATAATATCAGTATAGATAGATAAATATATATATATATATATAAATCTACATCATAAAACATATTACCATGTTATCAAAAGGGAGTGCCCACAACGTATCTCTTGCTTCTTCAATCACAAATAAGTGCTTTCATTCATTTTTCATGTGTCTGTATCCTCTACATCATCATGGGAGGAAAAGGAAAACATTAGATGATTTAGTTCATTTTTACTTAATTATAAATTCAATCTTTTTACCTCTTTAATTTAATTTATTTATTTATTTTGTCTCCAGGGTTATTGCTGAGGCTCGGTGCCTGCACTATGAATCCACTTCTCCTGGAAGCTATTTTATTCCCCTTTGTTGCCCTTGTTGTTTATCATTGTTATTGTTATTGCTGTCATTGTTGTTGGATAGGACAAAAAGAAATTGAGAGAGGACAGGAAGACAGAGAGAGAGAAAGAAAGATAGACACCTGCAGCATTGCTTCGCCACTTGTGAGGCGACCCCCCCTGCCTGGTGCTTGAACTAGTATCCTTGCACTGGTCCTTGTGCTACCGCCCAACCCCCTCTTTTTACCTTTTGTGTGAATGTCTTTGGATGCCTTTACATTTCTAGAGAACTGGTAATTTCTTGAGGATTTGACAGGTATAATTAGTGAGTTTGGGAATAAATCAGTGCATGTCTAATTTATCACTAGTATAAAAACTTTAAAGTCATGTCTCAAGAAAGAGTGTAAGTATTTTTTACATTTTATTTATTTATTTAGTGTAGAAGCAAAGAAACTGAGAGGAAAAGACTGATAAGAGAGCTATCTCCAGCATAGTTTCCCTGCTCATGAAGCTTTCCACCCCCAGGAGTTTGAAAGTATGTTTTTGTGCATCATAATGCATGCCTTCAACTATACGTGGTGTGTGTGTGTGTGTGTGTGTGTGTGTGTGTGTGTATGCATGTGTGTGATATTTTAATAGTGGTTTATGAAAGTAAAAGGTTTCAAATGTGTGTGTGTGTATGTGAGTGTATTTGTGTATCCACACCAACACCAAAGCTCTGAACTCCCAGGCACCTAGTAATCACCATAGTTCCAGGATATGAATTCAGAAGACATGAAGGAAGACACTTATCATCAACTTTCCCTGGGCTGTAGATATCCTTTAACTGTTATTTGTATCTTCACATAATAATCAAGAAATTGCTGTTTGTCTTTTCTCTCATTTTCTCCCAACACTTAATTTTGGAGAGATTCTGACTTTATTGCAGCTATGAAAGATCACACAAGACCCTCCAAAGTTCTCTGCCTACATCTTTCAATAGAATATTTTTTTAAACGAAGTTTATGCATGTGACAATTATAAGGAAGATGAGAACAGAAACGGAACTGGGGGATTTTTTAATTTATGAAGATCCTGAGAAAATCATTATGCAATGGTTTCCTATATGAACTGGCTACAGTTTAGGTTTATTTGTCCTTCAGTTCACTGGGAAAATTATTTAAATCCCATTTCTAAAACAAGGTCTACCCTTTCCTGTGAGATACTGTAACTACACACTGAAATTATAAAAAATTTGTTCACTTAGGAAATACCTGTTGAGGCACTATCCTAGCTTCAGTGGATATGAAGATATATTCAAAGAAGTCACTGTTGCAGACGCTTAAAATGAAACATCAGACTTAACTACAATACAGTACAGCCTTAATTTTCCATAATTTATTAGTATTTAAATTTATATAGCACAGTTAAGGAATATTGAATTATCGTAGGAAAATTCTCATTAGCCCATTTAATATAAAAGTCTAGCCAACTGACATATTTAGATAAGGAAATGGAATTGTTTTGAAGAAATTATTTGCTCCAGTCTATGGAGTAAGCTTACATAAGCGTTTTCATTACCATGCTGCTGGTAATACCTTCAAAATTCTCTCAAATCTAGATTCACACAATTTGTCAAGCAATAGATATAACAGTAAATGTGAATTCTTGAGTATGTCTACACTCAGTGTTAATATAACAACGATGTCAGATGGCTTCTGAGTATCAAATCTTTAGTGGAAGAGAATTTATTCCAGCTTATCTTGGAAGGATGTATATGATTTATTCCTCTTTTCAGGTCAAAATTAATAAAACCAAAACATTTCCCTGCCTTTAGTTATTTTTTCTTTCTTCCTAATGTGTTCACCTCTTGGTAAAGGCAGGGAAGAAATTGTGAAGAAATAGATTAGGTGTGTCCACAGGCACCTGGAAGCAGTTTATCTTGTTTGCTGCTGAATGGAGTACTGGCAGCAGTGGATCTGTCACTCAGAGTGAACAGATGGAGGGAAATCATTTCTGCATGCAGACCACCCCAAGAACTGTTCGCAGTGCATATTCAACAGCCATTTAGTTCTCAATCTGCCTTCACGTTGTATTTATGATTTTGTGAAAAATGTCATTTCTTTAACTGAAAGCTTCAAACTTTCAAGCTAATCAAACAATAGCTCTTAGTGTACTATAAGAAAAAAAATTAACAGATTCCCAGGGTTTACGCATGAAAAGCTAACATAGACTCTGTAGCTTGAACCTTAGTCTTTATTTGCACATTTTCTTAAATATGTTGAGAAAAGGTTGGATATATTTATATATTTTATTTTATTTATTTTCCCTTTTGTTGCCCTTGTTGTTTTAGTTATTATTATTGTTGTTATTGATATCTTCGTTGTTGGATAGGACAGAGAGAAATGGAGGAGGGGAAGACAGAGAGGGTGAGAGAAAGACACCTGCAGACCTGCTTCACCGCCTGTGAAGAGTCTCCCCTGCAGGTGAGGAGTGGGAGGCTCGAACCTGAATTCTTACGCAGGTCCTTGTGCTTTGTGCCACCTGGGCTTAACCTGCAGCGCTATTGGCCCAACTCCTTGTTGGACATATTTTAGTAGTACTATAATATAAAGTCTATGTGTGTATGTTCTCTACTATCTAAGAAAAGAGAGATGATAGATGGGTTAAGTTTAACTCAAAGAAAATATTTAGGGAAATAGTCAGATATTAATTTGAAAATAAATGAATAACCAATTAATTACTGAAAAGGATTAATTAATTATTGATCAAGAGAATACACTTGAAGATGATGGGTTTTGCGACACTATTAATTATACTCACGTGTTTTAAATACCCTTGGACAGTTGGTAAAAGGTATTTATAGAAAGAATGGATATTTTTATTTGTAGAGAAACGTTTTGATATATGTAATTTCTTATAGTTATTCAATGAAATAAAAACTTTTTTAAAAATCATAATACTGCTGTGCTCGGGCTTATAATGGTGCTGAAAAGTGAATTTGGGACTTAGTAACTTCAAGCATGAAAGTCTTTTGCATTACCACTAGGCTACATTCCCAGCTAAAGTAAAAATATATTATTATATATTATATATTATATAATATATATTATATAATATATATTATATAATATATATTATATAATATATATTATATATTATATATTATATATCATATATCATATATCATATATCATATATCATATATCATATATCATATATCATATATCATATATCATATATCATATATCATATATCATATATCATATATTATATACACACACACATATTCACTGATTTAACCTGCTAACTACCATCCAGTAACACAGGTCCTAGAGAGCCCTCACAGAACCATGGCATGGCGATTTCAAGAAATTATTCAGACAATCTACCAATTGTAGTGAACTGCTTTCCAAAATGTATTTCCACAGAGAGTAAAATAAACAGGCCCACCAAAAGTCACTTTTAAAGCCTCTATATTACATCTTTAAACATTGTATGTAGTGGTTAAGGTGTTATGGCTAGAGAAAATTGCAGGGATGAGAGATAGAAGGGAAAGAAGTGTGAGAAAATAAATTTATATTAATCAAAAACCTGGTCCTGTAAGGTATTTTGTTGTGGTTGCCTGAGCAGACTAACAGCCCCAAAATATATGTCTATTCAAATATCTATGAATGCAAAATTATTTGTAAATAAGAGTCACGGGAAATGCAATTAAAGATCTTCATAGAAGATTACATGGATTTAAATGCTAAATTCAATGCAGTTATCCTTAGAAAGGAAGGGTAGAACACACACATTAGGAATGGCAGAGGAAATAGTGTTGTACCTGTCAAAATAAAAAACAAGTGAACATCAAATTCTGGTGAGTTTGTTAAAACAATAAATAAATAAAACTAGAAATTCAAACTTGGAAGGAACTGGAAACTTCAGTAGACCCCAGATTACTCTATGAGAAATTCTCCAAAGATCAGATCATAGTATAGATATTTTACACATGTATATACATCAGGGAAAGTTAAAACATACATAGTAGGAATTCTCCATCCCAGCAACAGGTGGACAGTCTGTCCTCCTGCTCAGTGCTACATATACATTGACAGGAACAAACAGGGTCTTTTCCTTAATTTCTACTCTTCAGCATATCTCTGTTGGGCTAGAAATATGATATCTAAGATCATTATGTACTTGCTCTTTCACAGAGAGGAAATTTAGGGCGTGATCTTCCCAAAACCAGAATAGTTAAAAATCTCAATTCACAAATTTACAGTAAATATTATGGGGTTGTGGGACTGGATGGTGGCACACTTGGTTGAGCACACATGTTACAATGTGCAAGGACACAGGTTCGAGTCCTCTAGGCCCCACTTGAAGGCTTTGTAAGTGGTAAAGCACTTTTGAAGGTGTGTCTCTTATTTTCTCCATATTACCCCTTCCATCTCATTTTCTGGCTGTCTCTATCCAATAAATAAATATTTTTTAAAAAGTTTAAAAAAAAGATTATGAAGTTGCTTTAAGTACTTTTTCAACTTGTGATCTGGGAGGTGGCGCAGTGGACTCTTGAGCAGAAGGTCCTGATTTCAGTCTCTGGAAGCACATATACCAGAGTAATGTCTGGTTTCTTCTCTCTCTCCTCCTATCTTTCTCATAAATAAATAAATAAACAATCAAATAAATAACATCTTTAAAAACATATTTTTAACTTCACCCTCTTTCTACTGAAGGAATGTTGATTACAGAATTGTCATGGGGTTACATTTTCACATTTTCCCAAGATAGATGTCAATACATTTCCTATACCAACAAACTTTCATTCTGCTCAACCAAAGGACGTTGGTCCCCAGTGTCTCCTTATCACTTTTACCAAGATGATGAACATTAATTATTTCATTGATGCACATACATGTAAGTGTTCTTTATCACATTTATATGCTAATGAATGCCAAAGACTACCACAGTCACCGAAATGAGTGAACGTGTTTACTCCATCAGTGTCTGGAATTAATCAATTTTGTAGACATGAGTGAAATTTTGCTTAAACCTATGGTTCCCAGATAACTTAAATCAGCATACAAAAGGAACTTTTTAACTTACAAAAATGATAACAGAATGCTTTAAAGTCAGTCATTCTTAGCCCTTAACAATTTTTCCTCACTATGTATCAATAGTCTCAGGATTGTAGTCCAGAAGGTAGTTAAATGATAAAGTGCAGGCAGGCCTAGCCTGAGCACACAGGTCCTGGTTCAATTCCTGACACAGCATATTCCAGAGTGATGTTCTGCTTCATCCTCTCTTTCCATCTTTAATAAGCAAATAAATCTTTTTTAAAATCTCAAGTTTTGTTGGAACTGAAAATTTCTCATTATGAAAATTTTCCCTTGTTTATGTTATATAACTTCCCTGTTTATGTTACATAACTGACAGTGCCATCAACTGTTTTGTCCCACCATTGATGAACATTAACTAATTTTGATCTGCTTCCTTAGTTTTTCTTTTCAAAATACATTCATTCTCCAATTAGTTGATGTTTAAAACAGAGAAAAATATTTTAGATGAAACAGTTAGGTAAGCGTCTCAAATATGCATTAGTGTTCTCTGTTAAATTAAAGGAGACAACCATTTCAAAAGCTAGACTATATAGTAGTTGTGACATTATCTTAATTAAGGTAATAAAATGAACAAATATGCTTGCATAAAAGACAATGCTTGCTGCTAAATGTAATCCAGGGACAAAACTTTAATATTCACATTTAAGAGAGCTTCGAATATTAACTCTGTTGTTAAAATGCTTCATGCTTTGTCTTATTACATGTATAATCCTTGCAAAATCCAATTTCTTGAGCTAAGTTGCTGATTTATAATGTTTTAGAGCCATTTAAACTTGATACCACTGAATGTAATTCTAAAAGGAAGGCATCATCATTCATAAATGTATACTTTTAGTGAGTACACATATACTTTTCATATATTATTGTAATATTTGGTCCAGTAGTATGGACCAACAACATCTCAAACTACTCTCCATAAAACTGAAGTCATCTATATAGGACATTGCCCTCAATGTTGAACAACAATAGTAGAAACTGCCCCGTTCTTTGAAGGGAGGTTGTGTCAATACACTCTGCTACTTGAGGAAGACTGGTCCTGCAAATGAGTGCAGCCTAGAATGTTCCTTGCTATGACTATGGAAAGCAACCTCAGACTGATAGGGATGAAGAGATTACACAGGCTCCTGTGCTACATATGAATAGACATGGGCCCTAGTTCAGATCAGTGGGGTTTATAATTAACAACATTTATAAAGTTTTCCCATATTTGGGAACTACTCTCTACCCTAATTGAGCTTTCTAGTCCTATCATCAACTCTGACATCATCTTCCCAGACAAAACTTTTAGCTCACCTGCATGTTAGTTGTTGGGCTCAGGCAAAAATTACCAAAGTCTTGAGACCTTTAGAATATTTCTAAAATAAATTTCCTAGCTTCTTCCAAAATGAAGACCCTGAATCTCATCTGCTCTATTCTTACCTTTAGGTTCTGGATTACTAAAATTTTTTCTGCTTTATTTTTTAATGCTTTTCAGCTAGCAAGTTGCCTGATGCCAACCTGACTTTCCTGGGCAGAAGTCCTCACCAATGTGTACTGGAACCCCACCTTACCAGAGCTCTACCCCAGTTGGGAAAGATAGAAACAGGCTGGGAGTATGGATTGACCTGTCAACACCGATGTCCAGCAAAGAAGCAATTACAGAAGCCAGCCCTCCCACCTTCTGAACCTCATAAAGATCTTTGGGATGAATGGAGGGGAGGGTATATGCAACTCTGGTGGTGGGAATTGTATGGAATGGTACACCCACCCATAACCCACAACCTTGTTGATCATTACTGAATTACTAATAAAATTTTTAAAAAAACATTAAAAAATAAAATGGGGACAGTCTGAGACTAAGTATATCCTTGGTTGGTGTTTGGGATATATTACATGCTCTTTATGGTTATACTACATATAATTAACTTAGGGATGATCTGAGTTCTAAAAACAACTTTATGGGATTGCTTCCCTCAGATATTCCCTCTTATTTTCTGTGAAAAACTTACTACTCCCTTAGGCCTCTCTTTAATTTTTTCAGTTATTTATTTTGCATAAAAAACACACAGTAATCGAAAGAGAATAAGGAGATAGAAAGACACACACACAGAGAGAGAGAAAGAGAGAGACTTTCAGCACTGTTCCATGGCTTGTGAAGTTTCCTGCTGCACCTGAGGAATGGGAGCTAGAACCTGGGTCCTTGTGCACTGTAATGTGTGCAATCAACCACATGTGCCACTGTCCACCTTCCTATTTTATTTATTTTTATACATTTTTATTTTAATGAAGGAGAGATGCAGGAGAGAGAGAACACTGCACTGCTCAGCTTTTGGTAATACTGGCATCAACCTGAGACCTTAGAACTTCAGGCATGAGAGACATTTGCATAACAATTATGCTGTCTTCTCAACCCTATTTTTTTTTAAGATTTTATTTATTAATGAGAAAGATAGGAGGAGAGAGAGAAAAAAACAGACATCACTCTTGTACATGTGCTGCTGGGGATTGAACTCAGGACCTCATGCTTGAGAGTCTAGTGCTTCAGCCACTGTGCCACCTCCTGGACCACTCAACCCTATTTTTATATGTTTAATTAGTGATTTAATAGTGGTTTGCAATATTATTAGATTACAGGATACAGTTCCACACAATATTAACCACCACAATTCTGTGTCTCTACTCTCTCACTGATAACCACCATCATGTCACAAAGTTCTAGGCAGTTTATCCCATGACACTCCTTTTTGTTTCACCTATTAAAGAGCTTGGGAATTCGCCTCCCCTCCCACTACCCCAGATATTTCTGCTATCATAACTGTTTTTAAACTAAGAAATAGGAGAGCAGAAAATTCTGAAAATGCAATTGTGTCCACACCACCCTTTTGAGACAGTAGTTTTTACCATTTTTAAGAAGCCAGTAGCTGTTTTAATACTTTCACTGCCACCCCCCCTTATCACAGAATTGCTAGAGAGGTGGGGCATAGGAAAATATACAGGTTACTTCCTCCACTCTCTCTGAATGTTAGGTCCCTTTTGTTCTCCTCAAACCAGAACCTGAAGGTTGCTTCCGGAATTTTAACGCTATTAATGCTGAAGCTTGCTTCCAAGTGTGGGGTTGCTTTGATTCAAGGTCAAGTATATGAAATGGAAAGAAACAAAAAAGTAAAAATGATACCACTAACGAGTTCATAAGAAATTCAATTTTAGGGAGTCGGGCCGTAGCGCAGCGGGTTAAGCGCAGGTGGCGCAAAGCACAAGGACCGGAGGAAGGATCCTGGTTTGAGCCCCTGGCTCCCCACCTGCAGGGGAGTTGCTTCACAGGCAGGCGGTGAAGCAGGTCTGCAGGTGTCTGTCTTTCACTCCCCCTCTCTGTCTTCCCCTCCTCTCTCCATTTCTCTCTGTCCTATCCAACAACAATGACATCAATAATAACTACAACAATAAAACAACAAGGACAACAAAAGGGAATAAATAAATAAATATAAAAAAAAGAAATTCAATTTTGGTTAATATATTCCTAATCAGTTTAATACTACTTACTTTTTGCTTTTACATATAGTGATTTTTTTTTTCAAAATTCACACAAGCATGATACAGTCTTCCTATTCATTTTTTTTCAGTTCTAGATTTCTAGAGAGAAAGAGATTCTAAAGTACTGTCTACTATCCATGCAAGTCCACCAACTTTTGTCCTTGCTGGCTGCACTAATATGGTGTCAGGATTGAATTTGATGGTTATCATGCATGAAAAATGTGTACTCTAACCACTGGACACATTTCTTTTTAAATAGATTTTTAATAGTTTTAAAACTACAGAAATGTTTAACAAAAAGGTAAATAATTCCCCCAATATCAACATTTCTTCACTGAGTGGTACATTTATTGTTAGTAATAAATGTGGTTATTTATCAAAGGTAATAGTTTACCTTAGGGTTCACTTTTTCTGTTGTATGGTTGACAGACTTACGTTGACATGTGTCTACTATATAGTAAAAATGTGTCTACTATATAGTAAAAATTTATAATGACATGTATCCAGCACTACAGATGATGGTTATGCAAACAGACTCTCATGCCTGAGGCTCCGTAGTCCCAGGTTCAATCCCCTGCACCACTATAAGCCAGAGCTGAGCAGTGCTCTGGTGTTTCTTTCTGTGTCTTTCTCTGCATCTCTCTCAAAAAAAATAAATATTTAAAAAATATTTAATTTATTAATTTAATGAGAAAGATACAGGAAAGATCAGAGAACTGCTTAGCTTTGGTTTATGGTGGTGCTGGGGTTAGACCTGAGACCTCAGCCTCAGACATGATAGTCATTTGCATAACCATTATGCTGTCTCCTCAACCTGCACCATTGTGTTTTGCCTCTACAACTTTATTTTTATTAGAATGTCATATGGTTGACATAAAGGCCATACAGGATATGGCCTTTCCAGATTACCTTCTTTCCCTTAGCATTATGCATTTAAAACCTTACATATATATGTACAATACACGCACACAGATGTATATATTTGTTGTATTCCAGGATAGCTTATTTCTTTCAAGTGGTGACTAACGTTATATTATCTGCATAAACCACAATAAACTGCTAGAGAACATCTTCATTGCTTCTAAATTTTGGCTATAGGTAAACCTGGTATAACATACATGTACAGTCTTGTGTATGCATGTGGGTGTTTGTGTGTGTGTTTGTGTATGTATCCATAAAAAATTTTAGCTTCTTTGAGTAGATACCAAGGAATATAGCTTCTGGAGAAAGTATATTAAATTATAGAATAATGTCAAGATTCATTCCAACATCGTTGTGCCATTTTTCATCTCCAGCAGTGAAAGTTCCACTTTTTATTGTTGTAGTTATTATTATTGTTGTTACTGATTTTGTCGTTGTTAGATAGGACAGAGAGAGGAGGGGAAGACAAAGAGAAGGAGAGAAAAACACCTGAGACCTGCTTCACTACCTGTGAAACGACTCCTCTACAGGTAGGGAGCCCCAGGTTGAATCAGGGTCCTTAAGCTGGTCCTTGCGCTTTGTGCCACGTGTGCTTAACAGGCTGCACTACTGCCCTACTCTCCAAACCCTTCCCAGTTTTTAGGATAGCTTCCTTGTTCTACTTTAGAAGTACATGCTGGCTAGGCTTCCCTGGATTGAAGACCCCACCAATGTGTCCTGGAGCTCAGCTTCCCCAGAGACACACCTTACTAGGGAAAGAAAGAGGCAGACTGGGAGTATGGACCGACCAGTCAACGCCCATGTTCAGTGGGGAAGCAATTACAGAAGCCAGACCCTCTACCTTCTGCAACCCTCAACGACCCTGGGTCCATGCTCCCAGAGGGCTAGAGAATGGGAAGGCTATCATGGGAGAGGGTGGGTTATGGGGATTGGGTGGTGGGAATTGTGTGGAGTTGTACCCCTCCTACCTTATGCTTTTGTTCACTAATCCTTTCTTAAATTAAAAATTTAAATAAAAAAAAAAGTTACATATATGTTACATGTGCAAACTATCAAATAAAATGTTTTCACTTAAAAAAAAAAAAAAAAAAAGAAGTACATTAAAAATCTGGTCACTTCACATTACCTTTACTGTTATTATAATGACCAGAACCATCATCAATTTTTGTCTATGTTGATCGTGTATAATCAATGCTGGAATTTAATCAAAAAGTGCTAGTAAGTTAGTCTTTCTTTAGTGGTATTTATAAGACTTTTACAAGATGCCTGAAAAATCTTTGCCTTGGGAGTCTGCAGTAGCGCAGCAATTAAGTGCATGTGGCGCCAAGGGCAAGGACTGGAGTAAAGCTCCTAATTGGAGCCTCAGGCTCCCCACTTGCAGGGGAGAAAGCAAATCTGCAGATGTATATCTTTCTCACGCCCTCTCTGTCTTCCCCTCATCTCCATTTCTCTCTGTCCTAACAACGACGACATCAATAGCAACAACAATAATAACTACAACAATAAAACAAGGGCAACGAAAGAGAAAATAAATATTTTTTAAAAATCTTTGCCTATTCAAATGTCATAAATTATGTACTTTCTTTTGGAAACTTGCTAATTTTAGTATGTAATACTAAGTCTAAAATCCATCTCAGATGAACTTTTGTGCATGATTGTTTTTTTCATTAGGATACTTCAGATAGTTTGTCAACCATCCCTTAAACATACATGTGTGAGTTCATTGTCAGATTGCAAATTCTATCCTATGGTGATGTTTCCCAATTGTTTTATTTCAAAATAGTTTTGCTTTTATTAATATAGTGCCACAAGTCTTGAAATCAAGAAAAATAAATGACCCAATTTATACAAGTGCATTGGCAATTACAGATCCATTACATTTTCCTTATTAATTTTAGAACTAGTACTAAAATTAGGTATTTTTAACACAAAATAAAATGGGGGAAATGTGGAAATAGCATACTGTAATGCCTGAGGTAACAAAGTTCCCAGGTTCAATGCAAAGCAGTGAGCCAGAGCTAAGAAGTGTTTTGATAGAAAAAAAATAAATGAAATGTTTGAAATTTTAAATCAGTTTTGTAAATGTCAGTCTATTAAAATATTGATATGTCTCATCTCTAATAATATATTATTTATACCTTCTGCAAATTCTCCTTATATTTGTAGTTATTATTATTTTATAAGTATCACTTATATTATCAAATGTGCTTTTAAATATTTTACATTTTATAGTTAGATGTCATTTCCAATGTTTATAGTAAGTATACAAAAATATACTTGGTTACTAAAGTTTATCCCTGTATCCTGTGACCATAGTAATCTCATATATTTGTATCATTACATCCTGGAGTGAATTTGGAAAAGATAAAATGAGATGCCTTAAGAGAAGATGGCATAGAAAGGATTGGTGCTTTAAATACATAGTGTGGATTTTGCTCTTATTTCTCACTAGAGCAGACTTGGATATAAGATTAAGACATGGCTCGTCATTTAAAAAGGACTCTTTGGACTGCTGAGTGAAGAGACTGGATTTCCATTTACTAGAATAAAAGAGAATGGTATCTTGATTTGGAGAATCAATGAAAGTATTATTCTGAATACATTTTGAAAGTATACTAAAATGGTGTGTGTGTGTGTGTGTGTGTGTGTGTGTGTGTGTGTGTGTGTGTGTGTGTGTAAAAGAGAGAGAGGAAGAGAGAGAATATATACTAGAACCTGAGGAATTTGATGTTTGGATATTTTTATTCTTCAAGTGAAGAAAGCAGAAGAACATTCAGCTTACTGATATAAGATCAAATTCATGTTTGGTATGCTAAATTTCAAATATCTGTTTGATAGATAGCTAGGGAATGAGTTCATAATCTTAGAATAATAATGGCAGATTTCAGGGGAAGATGCTGGACTGAGGATTTAAAATTCCAAGTTATCAATTAATAGGAGATATTTTGAGGGATGGAATAGAATTATATCTTCCCATTTTGGTCAACAATGAGACATATATGGGCACTCCAATAAGTCATACCATATAACCTTGGCATGTAACAAGTCATATTATCTAGATTGTACAACTAAACTATATGACATTTATACAATGATAAAATCACCTGATAAACCACTTCTCATAACATATGGTCAATGTGAAACAAATTCTTTTTTTTTATTTACTTTCCCTTTTGTTCCCCTTGTTGTTTTTTATTGTTGTTGTAGTTAATATTGCTGTTGTTATTGATGTCATTGTTGTTAGATAGGACAGAGAGAAATGGAGAGGTGAGAGGAAGACAGAGAGAGGGAGAGAAAGATAGACACCTGCAGACCTGCTTCACCACCTGTGAAGTGACTCTCCTGCAGTTAGGGAGCCGGGGGTTTGAACCGGGATCCTTATGCCAGTCCTTGTGCTTTGCACCACATGCACTTAACCCGGTGCACTTAACCCGCTGCGCTACCACCCGACTCCCGTGAAACAAAATTTAGCTACATAATAAAGTGAATGGAATTTGGGCATGGAGTATACAAAATGCATATGTTTTCTAGTTATTGGAAATTATGAATTTTAAAGATTGAGTGGATAGTAGAGTATGGGAAACATTATTGGAGGAGATAAACAAGTACTGACCTTTAACATTATATGTCCTGATATTTACATTAATATCTTGTGTATTCTTGATATAGTAGAAACACTGTTATTGTCATTTCAAGTTTCAAGTGTACATTTATTATATAAACCAATAGGTATTTCATCTATAGAAATGTAGACAGTACCTTGAGAACAATGAAGTGACTCTTAGGTTATGAATTAATGGAAACAAAGAAATCAAGGGGACAATTAAAAATCATGCTGCCTTGTAAAAATCATCTAGGTGTATATTGAAATAGGATTTTATGTCATTTTTATTGATTTACTGGTATCTCCAATTTACTATGTGCACTGCATACTAAATTTAATCAAACAGCTAGAAAAACACAATTATAGGGGCCAGGTGGTGGTGCACCCAGTTGAACGCACATGTTACAATGAGTAAGGACCCAGGTTCAAGCCCTCAGTCCCCACCTGCAAGGGGAAAACCTTTTGAGTGGTGTAGCAGTGCTGCAGGTGCCTCTCTGTCTCTCTCCCTCTTTATCTCTTCTTACCCTCTTGTTTCTGGCTGTCTCTATGCAATAAATAAAGATTATAAAAATGAAAAAGAAAAGTATAATTATTATTTAACTATGAAGGTGTCAAGCAGGAATTTTATGTCTTATAAGTTTCATTCATATACCAAAAATAATTCTAATTTAAGATCTTACTTGTAGGGAGTTGGGCGGTAGCACAGCGGGTTAAGGGCACGTGGAGCACAGCTCAAGGACCTTGTAAGGATCCCGGTTCCAGCCTCAGGCTCCCCACCTTCAGGGGAGTCACTTCACAGGCAGTGAAGCAGGTCTGCAAGTGTCTTGTCTTTCTCTCCACCTCTCTGTCTTCCCCTCCTCTCTCCACTTCTCTCTGTCCTATCTAACAATGACATCAACAACAACAACAGTAACTACAACAACAATTAAAAAAAAAAAACAAGGGCAACAAAAGGGAAAAAATTTAAAAAAAGATCTCACTTGTGAGCATGTAGTTTTTTTTTAATTTTTAAAAAATATTTATTCCCTTTCGTTGCCCTTGTTTTATTGTTATAGTTATTACTATTGTTATTGATGTCGTTGTTAGGTAGGACAGAGAGAAATTGAGAGAGACAGGGAAGACAGGGGGAGAGAAGATAGACAGCTTCAGACCTGCTTCACTGCTTGTGAAATGGCTCCCCTTCAGGCAAGGAGCCGGGGATCCTTACGCCAATTCCTTGTGCTTTGTGCCACCTGCGCTTAACCCGCTGCTCTACCGTCCGACTCCCGTGAGCATGTAATCCTATCTTACTACAAAATAAACTACTAAGAAGACTGTATAGCAATCAGATACTAAATCCCATTCCATTGAAATATTTGTTAATTATTATTCCAAAATCACATTGATTTTATTAATGTAACTTTCACATTAGTCTTGAAATTAAGTGATATGGATATTCAGGGGTTTTTGTTGTTGTTTCAGAGGTGTATTGGGTAATTATAGATCATTTCATTTTATGCCACCTAGAGTGTAGTATCCCTGAAATCAGAGTGATCTCCAAGATGTAAAAAGCAAGGTTTAAATAATTTGAAGAATAGATTGCAGAAATTCCTAAAAAATGAAAAAAAAAATCCAATCTTTTAATCATAATAGCGAAGCTATGTAGGAAAGTGAAATGAGTTCCTCTACTGTCCTTCCTCTCTTTGAACAATAGCATTATTACTTGTCTTAATATAAACTTCTCTGTGTATATTTTGTGATTATAAAGAAATGGAAATAAAATCTATAACCTCAATGGTTAGGAGATACTGTGTTGCACTGTGGGTTACTCAGAGTACCTGAATGGGAAGATAAAAATAATGTACTGTCTAAATCATGGTCAAGTTCTCTCTATATTAGTCAGTGTTACCCTTAAAAGATGTTAGTGTTTCTGGAAATACATTTCGTTTTTTTTCCCATTCCCACCACCAAAGGAAATACATTTCTTGTTTCTGGGAATCTTCTCTATTTATTAAAAGGCTAGGCTGGCATTATGTCATAATTTTAGAATATTTGATTAGATAATACTATATGTATACTATATAAGATTTCAACTATATATATAGATAGATTTTGTATAAGGAGTAATATATGTCAACACTAAAAATAAGATATATGTATATATATATGAAATTTGCAAATTCCAAATGATAATTAAAAGGCATAAAAGTGTGCCATGTGCATTTTATAAGATCATAGGGGAGAACATTCACTAATGTGTTAAATAATGCACAAATCAGCTAGCTTATTTATGAAGACTTCTGTAAACTCTTTTGAGAGAAAAGTGTCAGTACCTCAAGACATATCAAACAGCCACAAAAGTTAATAAAGCAAATATGGTGCTTACAAACACAGAGTTCATAACCTAAGTGACATACACACACAGAAACACCTCTACTCCACCTTTTAGTGCATTTCTTTAAGTATTGCTCTTTTCAATCTATGCAAACCAGTTCAGAGCAGTCGACCCAGAGTTGAGGTTTTCCTTGGATACTATATTCTCATCAAAATGTTCTCCAAGAAGGATTCAGAGGACCTAGTGGGGGTTGTATTGTTATATGGGAAACTGGGAAATGTTATGCATGTACAAACTATTGTACTTACTGTCAAATGTAAAACACTAATTCCCCAATAAAAAAATAAATTAAATGTTCTCCAAAAGATAAAAGCAATGGTTTAAATAATTTGAAGTGTAAACAGATTGCAATGATTTCTAAAAGAAAAAAAACATTGATTTTCTAGTGACAAATTGACACTAGGTAGCAAGTGAGACGAGGCCAACTGCCCCTCTCTTCAGTCCCATTATTACTTGGATCACTTCTTCCTGATTTCTATTTTTAACTCCTTTGTTATTTTCATCTATATAGATTTCATAAATTATGCTAGAAGTATCATGTTCAAGATAAGATTTACTTTATTTCTAATGTCGAATTCATTTATCACTATATCTTAATCATTTAATAATGAATTATTATTCAAACTATTTAATCTTATAATTTATTTTTAATTTTTAATTCTATATAATTTAATTTTAATTGATAGCATGCTGAAAATTTATGGAAAAGTCTAAATTTTTTTTTTTAGATCTTCATACTATACTTTTTTTTTGAATTTATTTTTTATTTAAGAAAGGATAAATTAACAAAACCATAGGATAGGAGGGGTACCACTCCACACAATTCTCACCACCCGATCTCCATATCCCACCCCCTCCCTGATACCTTTCCCATTCTCTATCCCTCTGGAAGCATGGACCCAGGGTGGTTGTGGGTTGCAGAAGGTAGAAGGTCTGGCTTCTATAATTGCTTCCACGCTGAACATGGACATTGACTGGTCAATCCATACTCCCAGTCTGCCTCTCTCTTTCCCTAGTAGGGTGGGTCTCTGGGGAAGCAGAGCTCCAGGACACATTGGTGGGGTCTTCAGTCCAGGGAAGCCTGGCCGGCATCCTGATGGCATCTGAAACCTGGTAGCTGAAAAGAGAGTTAACATACAAAGCCAAACAAACTGTTGAGCAATCATGGACCCAAAGGTTGGAATAGTGGAGAGGAAGTGTTGTGGGATACTCACTGCAAACTCCAGTGTACTTCTGCTTTCAGGTATATATTTTGCATTAGTTTATGGATATGTGTGAACATAGGCTATCTCTCGTAGAACCTGGTCTATATCTAGGTTTTGGGACTTTGTTAGAAAGTGAACCACCTGGGATGGAATTAGAGAATACTATGAAAGGAAAGGTCTCACCCGAGTAATGAAGCTGAAGGGTTGTCATTCCACACCTGAAGTCTCTGGACACAGTTTGAGCTGAAGCATGTTGAGGTGGCAATCGTTGCATTGATTAGGTTGCAATCAGCAGATGCAATATTATTTGATATGGATTGGGAGAGGCATGTGGGAAAGTGGCCCTATCCTAAGGTTCCAGGACTGGGGAAAATATAGGCTCTATAGTGGAGATGTGAGGTTCCTGCTATCTTAGGGTTCAAACAGACAATCGATAGTTATTGTTATCATCACATTATTTGGTAACTTTGAAATGTCCTTTTGTTAGGGTTTGCTATATAGTACCCGGTATCTTGTATATAGCTGTGCCACCGGTTGTTTCTGATTTACTTGGTCTAGGTTTTTGAGAGAGTCTGCATATCAAATACACAGCCTATATATTAAAAAGACTCTGTGTTTTAAAAACTTCGAGACATACAATTAATTTCCCCCTCTTATATTAATTAACTAGTGATTTATATGACTACACTTTACTAGGAGTGTACATAAACACCATTCCCACCACCAAAAGACTGTTTCCCATCCCACCGACCCCCTCACCCCCCCCACCGGCCCAGGAAGCTGCATGTCTACCCATCACCACAGGGTTTTTACTTTGGTGACCTACTTTCAATTTAGTCAGATCCTGCTTTTAGTTTCCCTTTCAGATCTTCTGTCTCAACATCTGTTAATGAGTGGGATCATCCCATACTCATCTTTATCTTTCTGACTTAGCTCACTTAACATAATTCCTTCTAGCTCTGTCCAAGATGAGTCAGAGAAGGTGGGTTCATTGTTCTTGATAGCTGCATAGTATTCCATTGTGTATATATACCACAGCTTTCTCAGCCACTCATCTGTTTTTGGGCACCTGGGTTTCTTCCAGGTTTTAGCTATAATGAATTGTGCTGCTATGAGCATAGGAGTACACACCTCTTTTTGGTTGGGTGTTATGGAGTCCTTGGGGTATATCCCCAGGAGAGGAATTACTGGATCATATGGAAGGTCCATGTCTAGCCTTGTGAGAGTTCTGCAGACTGCTCTCCACAGAGGCTGTACCAATTTACATTCCCACCAGCAATGCAAAAGGGTTCCTCTGTCCCCACAGCCTCTCCAGCATTTGTTGCTGCTGTCCTTTTTGATGTATGCCATTCTTACAGAAGTGAGGTAGTATCTCAATGTTGTCTTAATTTGCATTTCTCTGACAATCAGTGACCTGGAGCAGTTTTTCATGTTTTTCAGCCTTTTGGATCTCCTCTGAGGGGAATGTTTTGTTCATATCCTCTGCCCATTAATAGATGGGGTCATTTGCTTTTTTTGGTGCTATGTTTGCTGAGCTCTTTGTATATTTTGGTGATTAGTTTCTTGTCTGATGTATGGCATGTGAAGATCTTCTCCCATTCTGTGAGGGGTCTCTTTGTTTGTTTAATAGTTTCTTTGGATGTGCAGAAGCTTTTCAATTTGATGTAGTCCCATTGGTTTGTTTCTGCTTTAGTCTTCCTTGCAATTGGGTTTATTGCATCAAAGATGTCCTTGAGGTGTAGGTGGGAAAGTGTTTTACCAATGTTTTCCTCTAAGTATTTGATAGTTTCTGGTCTAACATCCAGGTCATTGATCCATTTGGAGTTGATATTTGTTTCTGGCGAGATAAAGTGTTTCAATTTCATTCTTCTGCATGTTTCAACCCAGTTTTCCCAGCACCATTTATTGAAGAGAGCCTCCTTCTTCCATTTAATACCCTGGGCCCCCTTATCAAAAATTAGATGTCCATAGGTGTGCGGATTTATTTCTGGGCTTTCAGTTGTGTTCCATTGGTCTGTGTGCCTATTTTTATTCCAGTACCATGCTGTTTTGGTGATGATGGCTTTATAATATAGTTTGAGATCTGGGAGTGTGATGCCTCCATTTTTGTTTCTTTTCCTCAAGATGTTTTTGGCAATTCTAGGTGTTTTCAGGTTCCAGATAAATGAATGTAGTGTTTGTTCTATTCTCTTAAAGAAGCTTGGTGGAACTTTGATGGGTATTGCATTAAATTTGTATATGGCTCTGGGGAGAATATTCATTTTGATGATATTTATTCTTCCAATCAATGAGCATGGGGTATCTTTCCATTTCTTGGTATCAGTTTCTATTTCCTTGAGTAGCAACTCATAGTTTTCAGTATACAAGTCTTTCACTTCTTTGGTCAACTTTATTCCTAGGTATTTGATTGATTTTTGCTGAAGCAGTAAATGGGAGTGATTTCTGGATGTCTTCTTCTTCAGATTTAGTGTTTGCATAAAGAAATGCCACTGATTTTTGTACATTGATTTTGTAGCCTGACACCATGCTATATTGTCTAATAACTTCCAGTAGTTTTCTGCTGGATTCTTTAGGTTTTTTATGTATACTATCATATCATATGCAAATAGTGAGAGCTTGACTTCTTCCCTTCCAATCTGTATTCCTTTGACTTCTTTCTCTTGCCTGATTGCTATGGCAAGAACTTCCAATACTATGTTGAAGAGTAATGGTGACAGTGGACAGCCTTGTCTAGTCCCTGATCTGAGGGGGAATGCTTTCCACTCCTTTCCATTGAGTATGATGTTGGCTGTAGGTTTTTATATAGACTCCACTATCTTGAGGAATTTCCCATCTATCCCCATTTTTTGTAGAGTTTTGAGCATGAATGGGTGTTGGATTTTGTCAAAGGCTTTCTCTTCTTCTATTGAGATAATCATGTGGTTTTTGGCTTTGCTTTTATTGATGTGGTGAGTGACATTGATTGACTTATGGATGTTGAAACAGCCTTGCATTCCTGGGATGAATCCCACTTGGTCGTGATGAACAATCTTTTTGATGTGCTGCTGTATCCGGTTGGCCAAGATCTTGTTTAATATTTTGGCATCTGTTCATCAGAGATATTGGTCTGTAGTTTTACTTTTTTGTGGTGTCTCTTTTTTTGGTATCATGGTGATGTTGGCTTCATAGAAGGTGGAAGGGAGTATTCCTGTTTCTTCAATCTTATGGAAAAGCTTAAGAAGTATGGGTACTAACTGTTTCCTGAAAGCTTTGTAGAATTCATTTGTGAAGCCATCTGGTCCAGGACTTTTGTTGTTGGGGAGATTCTTAATAACGGTTTCAATTTCTTTTTCTGTGATTGGTACATTTAGGTTCTGTAGTTCTTCTTGGTTCAGTTTTGGAAGGGCTTATGTTTCTAGGAATTGTTCCATTTCTTCCAGATTCTGTGATTTTTAATAATTTTGTTTGTTGTTAAATGTTAGTTTTACTCCACTGTGGTCTGAAAAGATACTTGGGATGATTTCAATGGTTTTGAATTTATTGATGCTGTCTTTGTGGCCTAACATGTGTTCTATTCTTGAGTATGTGTTATGTGGATTTGAAAAGAATGTGTATTCCAGTTTTTTGGGTGAAGGACTCTGAAAATGTCCAAGAGGTCTAGTCTGTCAATCTCTTCATTAAATTCTCTTGTATTTTTGTTGATTCTCTGCGTTGTTGATCTGTCTAAGTGTGTCAGTGGGGTGTTAAAGTCTCCCACTATTATTGTATTACTATTGATGTATTTTTGAAGTTCTTTCAGTGGGTGCTTGATGTATTTAGATGGTCCCTCATTGCGTGCATAGATGTTAATAATAAATGTTTTAAAAATAAAAAATGTTTTAAAACCCAACACATAAGTTTTACTTTCGTAGAGGAAACACAAGATAGGTTGTGGGGTCAGGGGCGGTAGCACTGTGGGTGAGGCGCACATGGAGCAGAGCGCAGGGACTAGTGTAAGGATTCTGGTTCCAGCCCCCAGCTCCCCAACTGCAGGGGGGTCACTTCACAGGCTGTGAGGCAGGTCTGCAGGTGGCTATCTGTCTTCCCCTCCTCTCTCGATTTCTCTGTTCTACCCAACAGCGACATGACAACAATGATAATAATTACAACAAGGATGGATCCAGGGCAACAAAAGTTGGGGAAATGACCTACAGGAGCAGTGGATTTGTAGTACAGGTACCTAGCCCCATCAATAACCCTGGAGGCAAAAACAATACAACAACAACAACAAATTGGTTGTAGAAGTTACTAGAAAAGGGAGTCGGGCTGTAGTGCAGCGGGTTAAGCACAGGTGGCGCAAAGCACAAGGACGGGCATAAGGATCCCGGTTCGAACCCCGGCTCCCCACCTGCAGGGGAGTCGTTTCACAGGCGGTGAAGCAGGTCTTCAGGTGTCTATCTTTCTCTCCTCCTCTCTGTCTTCCCCTCCTCTCTCCATTTCTCTCTGTCCTATCCAACAACGACAACAACAATAATAACTACAACAATAAAACAACAAGGGCAACAAAAGGGAATAAATAAATAAAATAAATATTTAAAAAAATGTTTAATCTTATGATTTAAAAAAAAAAGAAGTTACTAGAATGATGTCTATATCTGAGCTAACAACATTTTATACAAACTTGCCTCCACTGACTTAACGTTATCTGCTGTTGAAAACCTATATATTATTTAATAGAACAAGTGTACCAGGTTTAATTCAGATTTTATCATGTTTTTGCATATTTCAGCTATAAGGTAATTTAAATCAGATATGCCTATTTTTTGTCATCACTGGACTTTATCACTCCACAGTGACTTTTCCAGATTAAAAAAAAAGAAGTAGAAAGAAAACATAGCACTGGAGCTTCCCTCAGTGTGGTGGGGACTGGGTTCAAGCCTGTGTTATGTGCATGGCAAAAGAGCACCCTGTCATCAGGATGCCGGATAGGCTTCCCTGGACTGAAGACCCCACCAATGTGTCCTGGAGCTCTGCTTCCCCAGAGACCCACCCTACTAGGGAAAGAGAGAGGCAGACTGGGAGTATGGACTGACCCAGTCAACGCCCATGTTCAGCGGGGAAGCAATTACAGAAGCCAGACCTTCTACCTTCTGCAACCCTCAATGACCCTGGGTCCATGCTCCCAGAGGGATAGAGAATGAGAAAGCTATCAGGGGAGGGGGTGGGTTATGGAGATTGGGTAGTGGGAATTGTGTGGAGTTGTACCCGTCCTACCCTATGGTTTTGTTAATTTATCCTTCCTTAAATAAAAAATAAATAAATAAATAAATAAATAAGATTTAAAAAATAAAAAAGCCCCCTGTCCAAGTGTGTGATGTTACCCGCCTAGTCAAATATACTTTTAAATGATATCCTTCTGTATTGTCTGCAAGATAAAAATGAAAATCTAGGGGCCAGATGGTGGTGCACCTGGTTGAGCACACATGTCGCAATGCACAAGGACCCGGGTTCAAGCCCCTGGTCCCCACATGCAAGGGGAAAGGTTTTCGATCGGTGAAGCAGAGCTGCAGGTGTCTTTCTGTCTCTCTCCTTCTCTATCACCCCTTTCCCTCTCTGTTTCTGGCTGTCTCTATCCAATAAGTAAAAAAAGATAAAGAAATTTACAAAAAAAAAAAATTAAAAATTCAGCTTGTGGCTCTTTGATTAAATAATCAAAAGCTGCTGTTTCTATTTTTTAACATGAGGAAGTAAACTTAGGATACTTCAGGTCAGAACTGGTCAACATACATTTTATCTCAATAATAGTAATAGTCAACTTTAGCTTCACAACTCTCAAAAATGTTATATTTGACTTATCTCAGATTAACTTCTTTAAATATGAATGGGTATTTATATGAAGAGCAAATAACTTTCAAGTTAAAAAGAACTATCTTATATTAAGTTCTGAAATATACTTTGTGAAATTATCATGGTTTATCACCTGAAATAGAGTTCTTTATTATCATGTTGCTGTGCCAAGAATGTCACAAACACTAGAAAAGTAAGAATTGTAACTTAGGCTGGGGAGACAGGATAGTCACTGTGCACAGATCTCGCACTGTAGTGGGCCAGGGTTCTATCCTTATTTATCCAATAGGCATTGCTTAGCAGTGCTCTATTAAAAATAATCATAATTCAATAAGATTTAGACAGGGAATAATTTTCTTGTCTAAAAAAGTGTCTTTTTAAACATGACACTGTCCAAATTTTTTTATAATTACCTATTTGTACCCTGCATACACTAGATTTCCAAATAGCCATTTATGATAACATAATTGAAGACTATTACGATTCCTTTATTAAAAATTTTTATTATCTTCTGAAAAAAATTATTTATTGGAAAGAGACAGCCAGAAATTGAGAGGGGAAAGAAGGGGCTAATAGAGAGGGAGAGACACAGACACCTGCAGCACTGCTTGACCACTCACAAAATTTTCTCCTGCAGGTGGGGACCAGGGGCTTGAACCTGGGTCCTTGCACATTGCCACAAGTGCGCTCAACCAGGTGTGCCAACACCTTGGCCCCTAAATTTTCATTTTTATCTTGCAGACAATACAGAAGGATATAATTTAAAAGTATATTTGACTAGAAGGGCAACACCACACACTTAGTTGTGTGTTTGCCATGCACATAACCAAGGTTTGAAGCCAGTCCCCACCACACTGAAGCAAGTTCCAGTGTTATGTCTCCAATCTCTCTCTATATATATACCCCTCCCTCCCTCCTTCCCTCTCTCTCTCTCTGCCTCTTTGTTTCTATTTGGAAAAGTCACTGTGGAGTGCTGACAAAAATAGGTATATCTGATTTAAATTACCTGATAGCTGAAATAATGCAAAAACATGATAAAATCTGAATTAAACCTGGTACACTTATTCTTTTAAATACTATTTAACTTGAAGTTATCTGCTATTTAAGTCAGTGGAGGCACGTTTGTGTAAAATGTTGCTAGCTCAGATGTAAACATCATTCTAGTAACTTTTACAACCAACCTTGTGTTTCCTCTCACAAAAGTCAAACTTATGTGCTAGGTTTTAAGACATTTTGCACTTTTCCATAAATTTTTATTATGCTCAACCAGGCGTGCCAGCACCTGGTCCCTAAGGCTATTATGGTTTCTTAGGCCTAACGAAGACTTAGCATTTGAATGATAATATTATTTTACAGTTTTCAGAGGCTAGGGAGTGGTGTGCCTGGATGAGTGAACATGCTACCATGTGCAAGGACCCAGGTTTTAGTCCTATCTTCCCCTGCAGGGGTAAAGCTTCATGAATGGTGAAGTAGTGCTGCTCTTTATCTCAGCCTCTCTCTGTCCCCTTTCCCTCTTGATTTTTCACTATCTCTATCCAACAAATAGATAAGTAAGTAAATAAATAATTAAAAAGTCCAGGAAAAAAATTTTTTTGCCACAAAGGATTTTTCACTGAGACTGCATGTGTCAAGTTCCATCAGCACAGGTAGACTTATTTTCCTTTTTTTTTCTTAGAAAATGAGAGACAGAGTGAAACAGAGAGAGGAGAGATGCCACAGCACCTCTCTACCACTAGTGAAGATTTTCCTTCACATAGTGCTTCCATGTGGTGACCAACGGCTTGATTCAAGATCCTCATAAATGATAAGGTCTGCAATCCCCCAATCTCTGGGGTGGCGGGGAACTTTCACCTTGATACTTTGAAGAAAATCAACATATTTATTGCTAGATTTAATTATTGTTTAATTCTTCAGTTTATAAAGCACTAAAGAAAATATGAAGTCACAAAAGTTAAAGAAATTCCATACCTTGGTAATAATTCTCATGTCGTCTCCACATGAAAATTATTCACCTCCAAAGTTGCTTACTCCTCTGCCTCTTTCCTAGTGCCCTAGATTTCCGTATTTTATATTCATGCACAAAATTTTCATTGAATTTTGAAATTTCACGTGAGCTCGACTGTGGCAAACTTCTAAAGAGGATAGTTATCTACTGCAGTTGGATGCACACACAGCAAAGAGAAACATTACAAAACAAACAAACCAACAAGCAAACAAAAGAAAAAAAACCCCAAAAGAAGGAAAAAATAAAACACTGCAGAAACTAAGAATAAGTACACAAAGTACACAAGTGTATTTATTACATTTTGCAAGCACTTTGTTCTACAGTTCAAAAACGCCACCATCAAGCTGTTGGCACATTTATGTACAAAACAGATTAATAGTAATGCCTGCTACAAAGCACTCTGTGAAAATACAAACTCTAATACCAGAAAAAAAATAGCCAAAAGCATCAACATTATTACATAAGTTTAAAGGACAGTTTTAAAAATCATCACAAACTGTTAGACACAGAACTGAAACACTATAATAGAGTATTTAAAGAAGCCCATTAATACTTTTGCTGAATATCTGTAATACTGCATATATCAGAAAAATGAACCATTAAGATAGCCTAAGTATAAAAAAAAAGCAAAACCCAGCCCCAAATTAAATAATACTACAGTATGCATAGTCATGCCACAGAAAACCCCAATAATAGCTTCCAAATGACTACAAGAACTTTTAAAGTTTACTGATGATGCATGATTAGTCATTGTACAAAGATTGTTTCACTTAATAAATTTTATTAGAAATGCACTTACACTGAGAAAGGATTTCACAATGGTCAAATCAGTGCACAATGCTACCTAAATTTTAAACACTGACAAAAATGTCTTGTCAGGCTATATCATTTTAAGAGACACTTTAACAGCATTCCTGTAGCATTAGAAATAATAAAAAAAGATTCAAGGTTAAAATAAACACCAGATTTGGTCCAATAATACTGATTGTGTTTTTTTTTATTTCCTTGATACAGGTACTTCTTATAAATGAATATGAATGAACATTTGGTTAAAATGACTTACTTGAAATAAAGACACAAAGATATCACTATATTTGGAAAGGATACATTCTACTGTGGCTTCTGACCACACTTTAAAAAACACTACAGGTAAACCAACATAGATTGGAAGGCTGCAAGCAAAGCTATTATATTAATGGAAGCCTTTTCAAATATATCATACACATTTTGGGGGATACTTTACAGAGGTGCAATCCAATCAAACTTTTAAGTAGGTAAAACAACTTCCCAGGGTTTAGTGTGCTTAATATACCACCTTCATAAAGGTAATTAATGTCCCACATTAGCATAGTCAAAGTTCCAATCCAGCCACTGCTTAATCACAAAGAAATCATTCTCCAAGAGTCCATCATAATTAAATTCTGTTAAAACGGCCTCTAGACTATAATGTAAAAGGTAAGCCTGGTATCACAACCTTAAAAAGGTAGTTAGCCATGCATTAGCATCACTGTTTCTACATGCTCACAATATAAACATGAGTCATCAGAGAGAAATACCTTTGAAGTACATCAACAACAAAAAAAAACTGTTAACAAAGATAAGAAGCACTTTTTTTTAACCTACTCTTACAAATTTAGAAATTGCACCTTAGATTGATGAAAACATTAACCAGGGCTGACAGTGATCTGGCCAATGATTTCCGGACAAGATCTCCATATTTTCAGAAGTCAGAATGATAGTATCTTGGTTGTTCATAATGTACACTGGTCCCTTTGAAGGTTACCTGTAGTTCAACTAGTTACTGAAATCAAAACTAAAAAGTATTAAAAAAAAAACCCTACTTTTCTTTCTGTTCAAAACAAACAAAAAAGGAAATAACGAAATAGATATTATGTGTGACATGTAGGAAGTCATTACAAGTCAACCAAATCTTGACTGTTACAGTGTTAGTAGTTTTGATCTTATGAACTACTAAATGGGTTTTAGAAATTAAAAGAAACAAAAAAGGCTGGATAGGAGCTTGTAGAAGAGATCTGACTATACTGATTTAACAAATTAGGAAATATGAGTGCTTAACAACAAAGAATTGTATTCAGGTGATTCTTAAGTCACCCTTTCTATCATTGATGAGAAGCACTTTCATTTGTTTTCAAAATGGTTGGATGGTTGGATGGCCCTTAATTAAACACCAATGCATTCGGATGGTAGGAAGGACTTGAAAAATGGATTTATGTGTATGCATTGAGTCGCTCTTTGGAGCGAGTAGAGTGGATGTCATGAAGTTCTTGCTCCTCCTTCGATTTGATGTCCTCATACTTCTGCATTCGGCAAGCATCTTTCACATATGCCCAGTTGGCAGACAGCACCATAAGGTAGTGAACCTAATCAAAGACAAAGATAATTTATGCTAGAAGTCTGTTTAACCATTCATCAAATTACACCTTGCATCAGGAAAGAAATATTCATATTATTCAATATATTCCCTTAAAGACTATGCTCACTAATAAAAATAAAATAGTGTATTGTGATAATAGGAACAGTGTAAATAAAATATACTTCTTCCCTGACTAGATGCATACGCTATATTTTCTGCTTCTTTTCCCTTTCTTTTCTTCCTTTTTCTCTTTCCTGCCTCCTTGCAACCCTCCCTTACTTATTTATTATTTTACCCCAGAAGTTCCCCAAAGCCAGGGCAAAAATTCACACCATATATATGTATGGCAAGGCATGTGACTTACTAGGTAAGCTATACTCCAACCCCACCCTTTCTTTCAATCTCTATTGTTCTTCTTTGTTAACTGTGAAATATTGAAGATTTATTTTTTATTTTTATTATATTTATTTGTTTATTTATTGGCTAGAGACAGCCAGAAATCAAGAGGGAAGGGGCATGATAGAGGAGAGAGACACCTGCAGCCCTGCTTCACCACTTGCAAAGATTTCCTCCTGTAAGTGAGGACCAGGGGCTTGAACTTGGGTCCTTCTGCATTGTAACATATGTGCTCAACTAGGTGTGCCATCATCCAGCCCCTCTAAGATTGATTCTTCATCTTTTCTGCCTTCATTATCCAGGATATAAGACTATATATTTTATGTTCATCACCTGTTTTGTAACCTGTAATAAGAAATAATGACATTGGCAGTTTGAGTCTAGTCAATTTGTGTTGGGGTTCATTGGGGGTGGGGGGATGAGGCAGGAGCAAGTTCACTACAAGGGGTCTTCTAGCATATCATGGCAGCAGACGATACATAAATCTCTTTTAGGGCACCTTTGTGGGGAACGGAACAACTTTATTGACGCAGTTACAAATTTATAAAGGGGTAGCTGTGCAGGGGAAGTAGCCAGCTGGCCAATGAGGTCAGTATCTCCTTATAAGGGAAAAGAGAGCAAGGCAATGAGAGGGTATGGATGGTGATGCAGGAACAGGGAAATAGAAATATAAGGAGGCGAAGCCCACCAGAAAGGGGCAAGGGGTGGGTGATGTGGCAAGACTGATAGGAAGGTTGGAATTCTCCCGTGTACTCTTGCCACATCTTGCTTGATCACAAGGCTGGCATGCCAAGGGGAGACTGACAGACGAACTTCGGGGTGGTGGGGGAGGGGGGTCAGCCATTCATGCTCAAGCACATATCAGACCCACAAATTTGAATTAGTGAATGTCCTTGTCACTGTGTAATATAAGAGATCATAGTTACTGCAATATAGAAAACCTGTGGATTTTAATTTTGGGGGAAGGTTCTTGATGGTTATTTCTTCTTCATGTTTTCTTTCTTTCTTTCTTTCTTTTTTTTTTTTTTTTTTTGCTATAACTGGCCTGTTCATGTTTTCTACAGTAAAGTAGAACTGAGAGCCCAGAAATAAGTCACACACCTATGGGCATCTAATTTTTGACAATGAATTTATGAAGCAGGGTAAGGAAATGGGAAAATTGGGTTAACATGTGCAGAAGAATGAAATTGAACCACTGCATTTCACCACACACAAAAGTAAACTCCAGGTGCATCAGGGACTTGGATCTTTGACCAGAAATATCAAATACTTAGAAGAAACTGCTGGCAGAACTCTTTTCCATCTAGGTTTTATAGGCATCTTCAATCACACAAATCCAACTGTCAGAAAGACAAAAACAAAAATAAACCAATAGGACTGTATTAAATTGAAAAGCTTTAAAAAAAAAAAAAAAAGAAAGAGACTCCAAACAAAGAGACTCCTTACAGAATGGGAGAAGGTCTTTACATGCCATATATCATACAAAAGGCTAGTAACCAAAATATATAGAGTTCACCAAATCAGTAAAAAAAAAAAAATTACCTATCCAAAAGAGGGGAAATGATATGAACAGAATATTCACCAAGGAAGAGATCCAAACGGCCAAAGGACACATGTAAAAATGCTCCAAATCATTGACTGTCAGAGAAATGCAAATAAAGACAACAATGAGATACCACATCACCCTTGTGAGAATATGATATCTCAGAAAAGACAGTAACAACAAATGCTGCAAAGGTTATGTGGACAAAAGAACCCTCCTATAGAGCTGGTGGGAATGTCAATAGGTCCAACCCCTGTGGAAAGCAATCTAGAGAATTCTCAGAAGTCTAGAAAGGAACCTACCCTATGACTTGGCAATTACTCTTTTGGGGATATATCCTAAGGAAACAAACATGCTCATCTGAAAAAAGATGTGTGTATACCTATACTTAAAGCAGTATAATTTGTAATAGCCCTAAACTGGAAGCAACCTAGGTGTCCAACAACAGATAAATGACTGAGAAAGTTGTAATATATATGCACAACGAACAACTACTCAGCTATGAAAAATGGCGAATTTGCCTTCTTCACCTCATCTTGGATGGGCTTTGAAGGAATCATGTTAAACAAGATAAACTAGAAAGAGAAGGATGAATATGGGATGATCTCACTCACAGACAGAAATTGAGAAATAAGAACAGCAATGAGAAACACAAACTAGAAGTTGGACTGAGTTTGCTGTTATTACACCAAAGTAAAGGACTCTGGGCAGGTGGTGGGCGAAGATTGGGAGGAAGATGTTTTCAGGTCCTGGTACATGAAGTTGGAGGAGGACTTCAGCTGGGGGTGAGAGTGTTTTGCAGAAAACCTAGAAATTTTACACATGTACCAACAACTGTATCTACTGTAAACCATTAATGCCCCCCAATAAAATAAAAAAAGGAAAACTGGTGGATTTGATTACTGAATAACTTTTTTATATAATTAATTTTTCAGTTTCAGTTAAATTACAAACTGGTCCATGATTCTGTGTCATATAGATTTTGTGTATGTATGTATGTATATATATATATATATATTTACAACAGATAAAATGCTATATTCAAAAAAGGAAACACCTGATTTGTGTTGAGTAAAAGGTGCATAGCAATAAGAATCTGTCATTTCAGGGGTAGATAGCATAGTGGTTATGCAAAGAGACTGTTATGCCTGAGGCTCTGAAGTCCCAGGTTCAATCCCCTGCACCACCATAAGCCAGAGCTGAGCAGTGCTTTGGTGTTTCTCTCTCTGCATCTCTCTCAAAAATAAATAAAATACTTTTTTAAAAAAGAATCTGTCATTTAAGAATATTATATTTCCTTTGAAAGTTTTCATTTTGTTAAGTGGAAACACTAAGGTGCATGCAAGCAAGATTTGTAAGTTATATTCTTGTACTCCAGGAAATTTTCATAGTGAAAGCTTAATTATTATATATAAGTGAGTTGAATAAGGCTTATTGACATTCAAATTTATGTACACTATTTTGTGGTTGATGCTGCTAAAATGTCAAGTGGTTTGGGAAGTACTTAGCAAAGACTAGGTCAACAAAATATTTGTCTAGGAGTCCGGTGGTAGCACAGCGTGTTAAGCGCACGTGGCAGAAAGCACAAGAACCGGCATAAAGATACCAGTTCGAGCCCCCGGCTCCCCACCTGTAGGGGAGTCACTTCACAAGCGGTGAAGCAGGTCTGCAGGTGTCTGTATTTCTCTCCCCCTCTGTGTCTTCCCCTCCTCTCTCCATTTCTCTCTGTCCTCTCTAACAACGACAACATCAATAACAACAACAATAATAAATACAACAACAATAAAAAAATAGCCAACTAGGGCAACAGAAGGGAAAATAGATAAATAAAATAAAATAACTAAATATTTGTCCAAAGAGTATACTACAGGTGTTTAAAGCTTTCCCTTTTACAGTCTGAGAAAACATGAATCCTACATTATTAAATATGTATGATGAAGCAGTTCAAAGCAGTTTCACTTCTTCCACTCTTAGTTCCCAACAAGTTCAGTCACTGTAGTTCAGAGACTGGACTTTCTCAGTGAGTATGCAGATACCTATCTGGTCTCAGGAGGGAACAAAGACTGCCAAGTCTGTCACTGTCCCTTACTTAGTAGATACTTAGCACTCCCTGGAACCTGATACAAAGCCAAGTTGAGAATTTGTCAGCAGACAGAAGAACTTCCTAATATCTCTAAAAATTATTTGAATAGAGCGTACACACACACACACACACACACACACGGCACACTCTTGTCTTTGCCTTAAGGCACAGATGATATGCTACAAGTTTTTAGCAGAATTAAGCTTGATATTCTCATCTGTAATATAGGGAACATGATGAACATTATATTGTGGGAGGTTCGAATAGCTCACGATGAAGTGAATGATACTGCTGTGAACATTCAATATGTTCAGGTCTATGAAACATCTGAGTGACTATGGCAATAGCCCAGCTGGTAGAGTGCAGAACTTGCATAACTGAAGTTCTTAGTAGGGTCCCAAGCACTGCATATGCCAGCGTGAGTCTATGATCTTTCACATAAAATAAATAAATATTTGAGAAAAAATGACAGTGTTTCCTACAAAGTTTTAAAGAAATACTAACTACTACTAGTACTATTGGTAGTAGTATCTTCAGGAAAAGCTATAGTAGAAATATTATTCCTGTCTCCTAAGGTCTAACTTATCATTTGAGCTAAAAAAAATTAGCAATATTGTTGTTTATCAGTATTAAGATGATATTTCTTTTAAAATGGATATTCCTATTTCTTGAGGAAATATTGTTTGACAAAAATCTTGTCTCAGAGCCACAATTGAATTACTCTCCTAAATATAAGCTAGTCCACTTTGCACAACATAATATGTCAGATGCCTCTAGAGCAGGGCATTGAGAGATCTCTACCGTATAACCCTCCTCTATCCCCTTAGTAGTCTAAGATCAGCAGACTTAGGCCAGGGACTCACATATATTTCACCATAGTTGTTCCTCTGCTGTATTTCTGTTTTTTTAAAAAAACTTTAAAAAAATTTTATTCGATAGAACAGAAAGAAATTGAAAGGGGAGAGGGAGACAGAGATAGACACCTGTAGACCTGCTTCGCCACTTATTAAGTGTCCCTGCTGCAGGTGAGGAGTGGGGGCTCTACCCAGAGTCCTTGCACATAGTACTATGTACCCTTTACCGAGTGTGCAACTGCCCAACATCTAGAGACTTACATTTTTCTAAAGAATAATCTAGACTCTATGTTTGAAATACAATTATTCATAACATATAAATTAATACATAACTTAAGAAGTGTATATAAATTTCTATCATCTTAAAAATCTTTTGAAAGTAGAATCACTTTATAGTAACAGTTTAGATACACTGAAATGACAGTTTTTAGAAAAACACTTTTCACTAGTGGATACTTGGAGGCATGCAATTTTAATACAGAATATTGTATGCACGTAATGTTGCGAATACAGCTATGTTTCTTATTATACATTTTCTTTTAAGAAGTACTTCGAGAGACTTCTTAACATGGATGTATACTTCTGGGCTATATAGATTTTCATCTCACTGGAATGTATGTGTGAACTTGTATGTGCAGATGTTCCTTTGATCTCACAGTTAGAGTGGGTGCTATTTGGTACCATAAGGATTTGAAACATCACTGCCCCAAAGATGTTTATGCTGCCCTAGGGTATGCTTTTGCTTTATTTTTAGATTAAAAGTACAAATCCTTTGCTTATTGTTCTATCAAAATCCTCCAATTAACTAAGCAACATGATCCTATTAAGCATGTCATATTCTGAAATTAAATCCCATCTGAAGTTTTATAGTCACTAAATCTGAAATGTTGAACAATGCCTAAATCAACAAAGTATTTGAAAACACATTCTACCTTTGACATAATTGTTTTTTGTTGGATAGTTTTAAAGTGAATTTTTAATAAAACAATCAGGATGTTTTAAAAAACTCCAACAAGTAATCAGATCTTAACACAGAAGTGTTTACAAAGTCACTAAAAATAACTGATCTGAAATGGTTCATTAGCATTATTTCATCATTTCTATTTTAGTCTTTGACAGGAGATTATTATTATTTTTAAGAATTTCTCTTACCAACACATTAGACAACACTTTGGCACCATAAGGAAAGGAACTAATACATCTGAATGAATTCTATATTCTTACATACTGAATTGGTTAGAAATATTATGGGGGGGGGCAGGCAGTGGTGCACCAGGTTCAGTGCACATATCACTATGTGCATGGACACAGGTTTGAAACCCCACTCCCCAACTGAAAGAGTATGCTTCCTGAGTGGTGAAGCAGATCTTCAGGTGTCTATGTTTCTCCCCTTTCCTCTCAATTTTTCTCTGTCCTGTCAAGTGAAAATAGAAAAGGGAAAAAAATGGAAAATTGGGAGTGGTGGGTTCTTAGTGTCAGCACAAAGCCCCAGCAATAACCCTGGTGGCAATTAAAAAAGAAAAAAAGAAGAAAGAATGAAAAAAACAAGAAATATTGTTAAGTTACCGGGAAACTTCTAGAATTTTATGCTACTAACTTTCTAGGATACAAAAATAAGAACTGGAGATCTTGTTTACAAAAGTTAATGCTACATCAAATACTTGTGTGGTATTGACAGTTGACTTTCCAGTAAAAAAAAAAAATGGAATTCAATGTGAGTTATAAGAAATGGACAAGAAATGGTTTGGCACATCATAGGTTCTCAAAACTTAGTAAGAACCTGATTGAATGGAACAGAACTTTAATGATATTGCAAAACGCTGTAATTGTGACTTTTATTGTTTTAGTCAAATAGCAACTACATGACAGACAAAGGGAAGTATTAAATGAAAAAAGGGGAAAGACTCTAAATAAGAACATTAAATAACAGAATGAAATTGATACCTGCCACTGTCATAAAATCTGTGACTGTATTTTGAGCTTTAGGGCTAAGTATTGAGAATAGTGCTTGAACTCATGATGGGACTTGAGCTCATGAGGAAACTGATTTGAGTGGCAATGGACACTTTCCTTGGAAAAAAAAACATTTGTAATATGTAGCAAAAAATTATTTGTAGATAAGATTAAAAATATATCACAAAAATAAAATTTAAATTCTAATCATTGTCATTGTGGCACCATTTTTTTTACCATTAGTTAATTTTGAAAGCTTTAGCTAAAGCTTTCTAAATCAGTTTACAAAAGAAAGTAATCTGGAATTACTTATGCATAATTTAATAGTATTCCAACCATGTACTTAATGTTAATATTAACTAATTTCAATATTTAAGACAGTCTTTCCTCTATATATTAAGAGAAGAGTAATCCTCTTGGAAGAATAAACATTATTAAAAATAGCCGTTCTACCAAAAGCAATTTACAATTTCAATGCAGTCCTTACCAAAATTCCAAATGCATATTTTAAGCTAATTGTCCAAAAATTTTAAGCAACTTGTCCAAAAATTTGTGTAGAACCACAAAAGGCCACAAATTGCCAAAGCACTTATGAGAAGAAGGAAAAATATGCAAGTATAATGCTCCTCAACTTCAGTTTATGCTACAAAGCAGTAGTAATCAGAATAAAATCGTACTGGAATAGTTGGATCAATGGAGCAGAATCAAAAGCTCAGAAATGAGACCATGCATCTACAACCACCTAATATATGACAAAAGAGTCCAAAACCATTCAATAGAGTAAGGAGGTCTTTTCAACAGATGGGGTTGGCAAAACTGGACAGCCATATGTAGAAAAGCGAAACAAGACTACCACCTAATACCATACCAATGTCAAATCAAAATGGATTATATATCTAAATATTAGACCAGAACCTCCAAAGTTGATAGAGAAAGTATCAGTAAAACCTTGCAAAAACTTCACATTAAAGATGTATTTGGGCAGTCGGGCGGTAGCACAGTGGCTTATGCGCAGGTGGCGCAAAGAGCAAGGACGGGCATAAGGATACTGGTTCAAGCCCCCGGCTCCCCACCTGGTTCTTGCTCTGGGCTCTCCAACTGCAGGGAAGTCACTTCACAGGCGGTGAAGTAGGTCTGCAGGTGTCTATCTTTCTCTCCCCCTCTCTGTCTTCCCCTCCTCACTCCATTTCTCTCTGTCCTATCCAACAACGATGACATCAATAACAATAATAATAACTACAACAATAAAACAACAAGGGCAACAAAATGGAATAAATAAATAACTATTAAAAAAATAAAGATTATTTGGAGACCCAATCTGCTAGGCATGGGAAATGAAAAGAAGAGGAAATAAATAGGATTGCATGAAACTAAAAACACTTCTATACAGCAAGAAAAAGCAAGGATAACTAGGCAACCCAGTAAATGGGAGAAGATACTTGCACATAACATATCAGACAAAGGACTGATACCAAACATTTACACAGTTGGTACAGATCCACAAAAGAAGGAAGAATAACCCAATAAAAAACTGGCCCAAAATACCACAGACAGTTTTCTAAACAAGAGATACATATGCCCCACATGAAGAAATACTCCATTTCACTTATTATTAGAGAAATGCAAATTAAAACGACACTGAGATACCACCTCACATCTGAGAGAATGGCTTAACTAATAAATCAGGAAATGAGATGTTGAAGTTGTAGAGAAAAGGGAACTCTACTTCATCGCTGGTGGAAATGCAAATTGGTACAGCCCCTTTGGAAGTCTGTATGGAGAGTCCTAAAACAAATATAAATGGAAGTACCTTATGATCCAGCATTACCACTTTCAGTCATTTATCCAGTGGACACTCAAACACTGATTAGAAGAGACATATGCACCCTGTGTTCACAGCTGCATTGATCACAATAACGCAAGAGTGTAAGCAGCCTAAATGCCTATCAACAGATGACTGGCTAAAGAAGTTATGGGATATAAATTCCATGGGATATTACTCTGCAATCAGAAGAGATGATATTGTCTTCTTTGGGACAAAACAGATGGAACTGGAGGTGATTGTACTTAGCAAAATCAGTAAAGAGATGAAAGACAACTACCAGATGGTTTCACTCATATGTGGAATCTATAGATGTGACTTACATGAACTTGCCAAAAAAAAAAAAAATCCAAACATCACAGCCTAACTAACGCAACGATTGCCACCTCAGCATGCTTCACTTCAGACTGTGTCCAGAGACTTCATGTGTGGAGTGACAACCCTTCAGCTTCATTGCTTGGGTGAGACCTTTCCTTTCATAGTATACTCTAATTTCATCTCAGGTGGTTCACTTTCTAACAAAGTCCCAAAACCTAGATATATACCAGTGTCTGTGAGAGAGAGCATATGTTCACACGTATCCATAAACTACTGCAAAATATATACCTGAAAGCAGAAGTACACTAGAGTTTGTAGTGAGTACCCCCCTAACAGTTCCTCTCCATTATTCCAAGCTTTGGGTCCATGATTGCTCAACAATTTGTTTGGCTTCGTATGTTAACTCTCTTTTCAGTCACCAGGTTCCAGATGCCATCAGGATGCTGGCCAGGCTTCCCTGGATTGAGGACCCCACCAATGTGTCCTGGAGCTCAGCTTCCCCAGAGACACACCCTACTGGGGAGAGAGAGAGGCAGACTGGGAGTGTGGACCGACCAGTCGATGCCCATGTTCAGCGGGGAAGCAATTGCAGAAACCAGACCTTCTACCTTCTGCAGCCCACAATGACCCTGGGTCCATGCTCCCAGAGGGATGGAGAGTGGGAAAGCTATTGGGGGAGGGGGTGGGATGTGGAGATTGGGTGGTGGGAACTGTGTGGAGTTGTACGCCTCCTGCCCTGTGGTTTTGTTGATTAATCCTTTCTTAAATAAAAATAAATAAATAAATAAATAAATAATCCAAACAAAGCAGAAGCAAGCACACTGTTTATAAGACTTGTGCGAACTATGGTGGTTATCTTTGGGAGGTTAAAAGGTGAAAATAAAGAATTTTGGTGGTGGGTGTATGTGGAACTATACATTGCAATCTTATAATCTTGTGATAAATTATTAATAACAAATAAAAATTATTAAAATAAATAGAAAATAGTGATTCTCTACATTTTAAACATTCTTTGAATAACTTTACATTAGTAGCTAATATCAAAATTAAGATAAATTTACTTATTTTTGTTAATGTCAACATTATAAATTTTAGTAATTAATTAAAACATTAATTTTATTGCAATACTTTTCTGTAGATAAGCATTTAAAATTTTTTTAAAATTTATTTTCCCTTTTGTTGCCTTTGTTGTCTTTTTTATTGTTGTAGTTATTATTACTGTTATTGATGTCATCATTGTTGGATAGGACAGAGAGAAATGGAGAGAGGAGAGGAAGACAGAGAGGGTGAGAGAAAGATAGACACCTGCAGACCTGCTTCACTGCCTGTGAAGGGTCTCCCCTGCAGGTGAGGAGCCAAGAGCTCGAACCCGGATCCTTATGCCAGTCCTTGAGCTTTGTGCCATGTGCGCTTAACTCACTGTGCTACCATCCAACTCCCAGATAAGCATTTTTTTTATGTTTACATATCACTTATCACTTTTTCTTTTTAGGATGATATTAAAATACATGTAATCTTATGAACTCTTTGCACTACCAGCTATTACCTTTACAAGCAATTTTTAATTTCTATGGAAAGAAAAAACCTTGGGGTTGGGTAGTGTTGAACCTGGTTGAGTGCACATGTTACCCGGGTTCAAATCCCAGTCCCCACCTGGAGAAAGAAAGCTTTGCTAGTGGTGAAGCAGTGCTGCAGGTGTCTCTCTGTCTCTCTCCCTCTTTATCACCCCCATCCCTCTTGATTTCTGTCTGTTTCTATCTAATAAATAAATAAAGATAATTTTAAAAATAAAGAAAGAAACCAAGCATTAGGGCTTGAGAGCTTACCATAGCAATAACTGCTGCCCCAGATCCAGCAAGTGCCACAATGAACAAATGGAAGGTCATGTTCAGCTGCAAAGTAAACCACAGAGAATCAAAGCATGTTAGGATTGTAAATAGAAAAGATTGGAAATTTGGCTCTGTTTTAAGAACTCTGTAATCTATGACAAATCACTGTCTCCACTAAAAAAAAAAATGTTATAATAACATTTTCCCTGTAAATTGTTTAAATCTTTGCAACTGATCATTTTAAGATGGCCTCATTATGAAGAGGAAATCATGATTGCCAAGGATGGCTTTACAAGCATTGTAACACTATAAGGCTATGTTACCTTTTTCTAAGTATAATTTATAGTGATGAAAAGCTGGCTCAGAGGATAGAGCACAGAACCTGTATGCATGAGTTAGTCCCCACATATTCAGTCCCAATCACTGCATCCCCTAGAAGAGTTGCCTTGGTCCCAATCTCTTTCTCTCGTATATGAAAGAAAGCAAGCAAGAAAGAACAAAAGAAAGAAGGAAGAAGAAAGGAAGGAAGGAAGAAAAGAAAGAAAGCAGAAAGGAAGAAAGAGATTGCAACAAGAGAGAGAAAGAAGCAATCCTTAAAAATTACTGAAAATATATGGCTTTACAATTTTCTTCAATTTTGATTAACCTGATCATTTCTAGAAAAATATTTACTATAATTTTATAAAAGTATATTAAGTATGTGCCACACTGATATTTATATTCTATCATTCATGAATAACATTACTACACATAAAATTGACTGAATGGAACATGATAAAAATTAACATAGATTTTATTATATACTCCTCATATTACAAAATGAATGCTAAAATTCTGCCTAAATTAAAGGCTGTTAAAACACTCACCTCAGTGGACTCACACATCCTCAGGAAATTCTCAGAGACAGTGCAAATTTTCTTTTCCTCTCCAATTGTCACAATCCCTACAACATGTAGAAAATTAGAGTTTAGCAGTCAACATGTTTTCAAAAGCACACAGAGAAAAAAAAGAGACACTTCTGCTGATGAAATCTAAGCAAGCTTTATTTAATGGTATATTATAATGAAAAAAATTCTCCTTTAGCTCTCATTGCTTGATAGTGACTATAATAGTATTGTTGAGTTGAAGATCAAAGCTATTTAGACTTCAAGCATAAAACACTGTTGATGTGATTTTAGCTGAGCTTAAGATACCAGAATCTTCAGAATCATCTGCAGCTACTTCATTGATTTGCATCATTAATGTAATAGCATTGTACCAAACTGTTTGGTAACTATATCCCAGACTGCACTGAAGTCTAGCTCTGAATTATTCTGGTGGCACAAAGCTTCTGTTGGTCTATAGAAGTGAATTGCCCAAAGGAGTAAATTTGCTCTGTTAATATTGAAAACAGTGCTATTAGGAAGACAAACTAAAAAACTGTAATTTCACTCATATTTAGGCTGCTCCAGTTCAAATTTTTCTGGGGAACAGTAGAAAATATGCATTTCTGAATTCCAACACAAAACTGTTAAATCAAAATCTATGAATATTTGCCTGGAGCATTGCGGACCTTTTAGTCTCATTTTGAGAAATTCTGAAATGTTAAAAGCTCATAATTGTACAAGAATAAAATAAGTTGTGTGTAATATCAAATCAAATTGATGGGGTTTACAGTAAAAAATATTTATACCCCTTCCCCATATTAGGGAGCTACTCTCTTCCCTGATGCAGCTTTCTGGTCCTTTTCCAGCCATGACATCATCTCCCCAGACAATAACTTGGATCCACATGCATATCAGCTTTCAGGCTCAGGGCAAAACAAACAAACAAACAAACAAAAAACTAGTACAGCCACAGACTCTTTGGAATACAACCAAATTTGCCTACTAGCTATCTACAAAATGGAGTATACCCCAACTCTTCATTTGCACTATTCCAGGCTTTATGTTCATGATTGTTCAACAATTTGTTTGGCTTTGTATGTTAACTCTCTTTTCAGCCACCAGGTTTCAGATGCTAGCATTATGCCAACCAGAATTCCCTGGACAGACAACCCCACCAATATGTCTTGGGGCTCCCATCCCCAGAGCCCCACCCAGAGAGAGACAGGCTGGGAGTATGGATCGGCCTGTCAACACCCATGTTCAGTGGGGAAGCAATTACAGAAGCCAGACCTTCCACCTTCTGCAACCCACAATGACTCTGATTCCATACTCCCAGAGGGTTAATAAAATAGGAAAGCTATTAGGGGAGGGGATGGGATATGGAGTTCTGGTGGTGGGAATTGTGTGGAGTTGTACCCCTCTTATCCTATGGTTTTGTTCTTTTTATAAATAAAAAATTAAATATAAACAAATGTTGAAACTTGCGGATTTGTATTTAGTGTTTTGTTGTTGTCATTATTTTATTTTGGTTTTTGCCATCAGGGTTATCACTGCATGATATTACTGCTACCAGGATCTAGTTTTTCCTTTTTTAATTTTATTGTTAGGACAAAGAGAAGTTAAGAGAAGAAGAAGAGATAGAGAGAGGTAGAGAAACACCCTTGCAGCACTGCTTCACTACTATAAGTGTGGACTCGGGAGTCTGAAATGCAGGTACCTGTGCATGGTAATTTGTGCACTCAGTCAGGTACATCACCTCCAGGCCCCTATTTAGTTTAAATAAATATAAATATTCACACATTTAAAAAATATTCATACATTATTAACTGAAATACCAATTCTCCTTCCTTGGAACTCTGCCCTTTGATGGGAGTTTTTAAAACATGATGTGCTTGCAGCACAACAAATGCCAAGATACTTCACAGTGATCTTTCCTTTCTGCTATGGTGATTCTAAGAGAGAGAGCAAATAATCCCTGGAGATTTGCCTCTGATTCATCATTATGAAAAAGGATTCCTTGTAAAGGATCTCATTCTTAATGCTGATCAAACACAAACTTCCTTTATGTGAAATGCCAGGACAAAGGAGCTATCTTCTTACCCACCTCCTCATTCACATTTGCAGAAACTGGAAAATGTGGTTATGTTCATTGTTTATAATTCCTCTCTGTTTTCTTCCCATTCTATCCCTTTCCAGTCAGATTTACCTCAATTATCCATAGAAACTTTTTTTTTACCTCCAGGGTTATCAATGGCACTTGGTGCCTGCACTAAGAATCCACTGATACTAGAGGCCACTTTCCCCATTTTGTTGCCCTTGTTGTAGTTGTTATTGTTATAGCTGCTGTTGTTGGATATGACAGAGAGAAATTGAGAGAGAAGGGGAAAATAGAGAGGGGAAGACAGAGATAGACACCTGCAGACCTGCTTCACCACTGTGAAGCAATCCCCCCTTTCAGGTAGGGGGATTAAGGGCTCAATCCAGAGTCTTTAAGCAGGTCCTTGCCATGTGTGCTTAACCCTCTGCACCACCGCCCGCCCCCCTGATAGAAAATTTTCTTAAAATGGTTCACTTGTGTAAAAACCAAAGATGAATTCTCAGTTTTCATTTGGTAGTTGATCACTCTTTTGTTATACTCTCTTTACTTGGTCTAGGTTTGAAGAACTAAAGTCTAGTTTTGCTTTTTTCTCACTGACTTTTCTTTCTCAGTATCTTTAATTTCTCCTGGTTTGTGTTACCTCTTTTCTTGAATTATTTGAGCATTTAGTGTAGTTTTCTTTATGTTTTGTTAATCTCATCAAGTCCCAAAGTTTTGCATTTAAGACATTATCTATATCAGTGACTTTTAAATCTAATGCTGTTCTAAAATCAAGGTTCAGGTATCCAATGTCCTGACAATCCCATTTATACTTTTTGTGATGTGGTTAATCACACTGATTGATTTACATATATTAAACCAAGCTTTCATCCCTGGGATAAATTCCACTTGGTCATGATGAACAATTTATTTTTTAATTTTATTTATAAAAAGGAAACACTGAATAAAAAAATATGATAAGAAGGGTAGAACTCCACACAATTCTCACAACCAGATATTTTTAATATACTGCTATATCCATTTGGATAGAATTCTGCTCAATATTTTAGCATCTATATTCATCAGAGATATTGGTCTGTAATTTTCTTTTTGTTGTTGTTGTTTTACCCATGTCTACTTTTGGTATCAGGGTGATGTTGACTTCATAGAATCTGGAAGGTAATATTCCTATGTCTTCAATCTTTTGGAAGAGTTTTAAAAGTAGAGGTATTAACTCTTCCTTGAAGGTTTTTTAGAATTCATTTGTAAAAGCGGCTTGTCCAGGACTTTTATTCTTGGGAACAGTTTAAATTTTTTTATTATATTTATTTTATTTATCAGATAGAGACAACTAGAAATCTTGAGGGGAAGGGTGATAGAGAGGGAGAGACAGAGAGACACCTGCAAACACTGCTTCATCACTTGCAAAGCTTTCCCCCTGCAGGTGGGGACTGGGGATGGGAAGGTTTTTGATAACTGTTCCAATTTCTTTGGCTTTGACTGGCCTGTTCATATTTTCTAGTTCCACTTTGGAAGTTCATAGGTATCTATGAACTTGTCTGTTTCTTTCAGGTTTTCTAGCTTGGTGGCATATAGTTGTTAATAGAAGACTCACATGATACGTTACTTTTCTGTGGTGTCTGTTGTGATATCTCCTCTTTCATTTACAATCCTATTTATTTCAGTTTTCTCCATTTGTATTGTGCATCTGGCTAAGAGTTTATCAATTTTGCTTACCCTTTCAAAGAACCAACATTTAGCTTTGTTGATCTTTTGTATGGCTCTCTTTTCTTTCTTTAAAAAAATTATTTTTATTATTGTATGGAGACAAAAAGAAATTGAGAGGGGAGGGAGAAATAGAGAGGGAGAGAGACAGAAAGACACCCAAAGCCCTGCTTCAACACTCGTGAAGCCCTCCCCAGGTGTTGGTACACTTAACCAGGTGCACCACCACCTGGTCCTAGTTTTCTTTCTTTCAGTGTTATTTATCTCTGCCCTAACTTTAGTTATTTCAGTCCTTCTGGTTGCTTTAGGGTTCCTTTTTTCCTCTTCTTCTAAGTCATTAAGGTGTACAGTCAGGTTGTTTATTTGAGCTTTTTCTTGTTTCCTAATATATGCTTGTATGGCTACGAATTTCCCTCTCCATACTACCTTAGCTGTGTTCCAAATATTGTGATAGCTCATGTCTTCATTTTCTCAAAACATTTTGATTTCTTCCTTAATTTTCTCTTTGACCCAGTAATTGTTAAGTAGTGCACTGTTGAGTTTCCATATTTTGGGAGTTTTACTAATTTTTTCTTTGTCGTTAAGTGTTAATTTAATTCTACTGTGGTATGAGAAGATTCTTGGGATGATTTCAATGCTTTTGAATTTGTTGACACTGTCTTTGTGGCCTAACATATGGTCTATCCTTGAGAATAGCCAATGTGGACTTGAATAAAATGTGTATTCCAGTTTCTTGGAGTGGATGACTCTGAAAATATCCAATAGTTCTATTTTATTTACCTCTTCATTTAGCTCCCTCATTTCTTTATTGATTTTATGCCTGGGTGATCTGTCAAGTTGAGAGAGTAGGGTGTTGAGAGACACATGAAGTCCCCTACTACTACTGTGTTGCTGTTAATACATTGCTGTAGCTCTTTTCAGTAGATGTTTGATGTATTTAGATGGCCTCTCATTTGGGTACACAGATGTTAATAACTGTTAGGTCCTCTTGATTTACTGATCTTCTGAGCATTAAGTAATGTCTATCCCTATCTTTTTAAATTTTATTTACTTTAAGGTATATTTTGTAAGATATGAGAATAGTTGTTCCTGCCCTTTTTTTGGGGGGGGGGAGGGTCCATTAGCTTATATGATAGTTTTCCATCCTTTCACTTTGAGTCTGTGTTTGTTTTGTTGAGTTAGGTTCCTGTAAACAACATATTGTTGGATTGTGTTTTCTGATCCATCTTCCTACTCTGTGCTTTTAATAGACTTTTAGGCCCAGTAATCTCTCCTTGAGCTCTTCTCTATGAGCCACAAGTATTTGCACTCACCCCTGCTTGGAGGGTTCCTGAAATAATCCTAGTCCTATCTTGTTGCTTTCTCAGGTAATTTTCTTTTTGTTATTCCTAGTTGACAAGGGAGAGAAAAATATAGCTGCTGCTACTCCATAGTCTTTTTTAATATCCTATTTATATTTTTAATAAGAATCTAAAAATTAACATTTTCAAAATGATATCTATTCTTTCCCTTGCCTGTGTGCGGCAACCCCAAATACTCTATTATCATACCCCTTACCATCTCAATAGTAAAAACAAAATAAAAAACTTATCTTCTCCATTGCTCTTTCAATAAACAACAGTGTTCATGAATTTCATCTTTCAACTTCACATACAATCCATCCAAAAATTCTCTCAACTTAGCTTTAAAATACATGCAGAATGAGGTAATTTCTTTATGTCTTTCTTGCTTCTACTTAGGCCTAAGTCTCCAATATTCCACAGTGAAATTACTGCGGGAAACTGCTAGCTCTATCCTTCTAGCTACAGTTTATTTTCCATACGACAGCCAGAATGAGCTTTCTGAATTATATTGTTATCCTTCTTCCCTTCTGTTCCCCTCTGCAAATATTTTCTATTTTCTTCAAAAAAAATCCATAATTATATTAATACTCTTGTGCATGCATCATGACTATATGTTCCTTGAGCTTTTCAACTTCATCTCTGTCTAATCCCTTTATTTTCTCATGCCACTTGTGTTACATTGATTTCACCATTATTTGTTGAAGATATCAATATCAGGCTTAGTAATTTTGTACAAAATCTTCCCTCTGATAAGAATATTTTCATGGCTACTCTCTTTTCTTCTCTTTCAGATAGCAATCATGCAATAAAAGATCAGAGGTCAGGCTTAGGAAAAACTAGTATAGTCATGGGCCCTTTGGAATATAACTAAAATAGTCCTACTAGCTATCTTCAAAATGGAGACTACAAATCTTCATCTATAATATTCCAGCCTTTAGGTTCATGATTAGTCAACAAATTTTTTTATAAATATTAGATTCTTGATATATTTTGTCTAATAGATATGATAAAAACTTTTAGCTGAAATAGACTCATATGTTCAGTTTCTTTAAAGCAGTTAGGATAAAAAACCTAGCAATGAGTCATGATGTAAATGAGACTCAGCAATAACACATGACAAGGAGAGAAAAAAGACATAACAGTAAAGATGTGGTACATTAGTGTTGTGGTCACAAGCTTTATACAATTTTCTTTATACAGTTTGGGCTAGTAAACCGAAGCAATACATTTATGCTTGTGCCTAAAATTCCAAAAACTTCAGAGAAAATTATGCATGTGTATGCACAATTTCTTCACTGAGCAATAAAAGAGAGCTCTGGTTTTAACTTTGGAATCATGTTCCACGTAAACACAGGAAAAGGAAACTTCCCCAGTGCAAGAGCTGTTCATACTTACTCTACCCTCTTCTTGCCAGGAACTTCCTCCTCAAAGCAGGTCAGCCTGCTTTTCATTAGGATCAGACCACAGGGGCCTGAGGAGTTTGACAATGTGGTGGGAGGACCACTGTTTTGGACATAGCTAGTTGATATCAGAATAGGTATATTATTCTCCATAATCTACCTATAGTACACCCATAGAGGCACAAAGTCTTCAGACAACATTATTGAAGTGTTTTCCACTGGCTTGAAATATCAAGAAACCTCATTAGAACACAATATTTAGAATGTTCCCAGATGTTAATAGATTCAATTTCAATAGTTCAAGTAAAAATGGAAGATGTAAGTATGCATAACATTATTCTATAATTTCATGTTTTTACAAATAGTTAAACAGAATTCCATGTAGCTGGAATCAGCCTACAATTTTCCATATTCTCAGTTCAGAACGTGTTTCAGTAGGAGAAGTAGCTGATTTAAGATTAAAAGCAGAAGCTAATGCTAGACAGCCTATGGATAACTGTCAATTTTATCTACGATCTTATACTTATGATGACATCATCTCACTGACTTTGGAAAAGTACAAAAGAATTAGGACAGGAAAATCACAATTATATTGTGTCAATATCAGGAAGTAAACCTGAAAGTCTGTCCTAATATATAGATTGACATGTGTATATTGTAAGATCAACTTCTAATTATCCTGACATTCCTACTTAATTAAATTAAAAAACAAGTGTTTAAACGTGAATGTGCTTCATTTGTCACTTTGGTAGTAGAAGCAATGGTGATTTTTAAAGCAGTTTAAAGTAATTTAGAGGCAGCTCTTTAGGTAAAACAAAATGAAGCATTGTTTCACAGTTAGAGATCCACCTACCAAACTGACGAAGATCCAAGCAGAGATTGGCTCCCTCCACTAAGGTGGTGTTTCGGCAGATGGTCCACAGATTGAAGTACATGTAAACTGGCAATGAAGTGAAAGCAGTGACTCCCAGCCAGGCCAACATGAAGAGGTATGTCAGCATAATAAACTGCAACAGAAAAAGCCGAAGAGACAACATATAACCTACTGGAAAAGAAGAATGCTGTGTTTAAATATTATGAAAAATTTTCCAAAATGTTAAAAATAGACCTGTCATATAATCCATCAACTCTTCTCCTAGGTTATTATCCATAAACCACAAAGCTTATTTGAAGAATAATGCACACTCATGTTCATTGCAGTACAACTGCAAAGACTGGGATCCAGCCCAAGTCCCACTGCAGAGGAGTGAATAAGAAAAGTATGGTATAGGCGCACAACACCTATTGTAAGAAAAGATGAGATTGGGCTTAATGAAATAAGCCAGAAGAAAGACAAATATTGGATGTTCTCACTCATATGTGCAAAGTAAACAAAACAAGAGAAATGACAGAATAAAATATTAATAAGCCCTTGGCCAATACCAGAAGATATGAGGACAATGAGAATGTTTAAAAAAATGGGGTGAGGAGGGTGGGGGTAGATAGCATAATGGTTATGCCTGAGGGTCCAAAGTACCAGGTTCAATTGACCACACCACTATAAGCCAGAGCTGAGCAGTGCTCTGGCTTAAAAAAAAAATGGCTTAAAAAATGGGGTGAAGAATAGTTGAAAGGAATTTGTGGCACTATGTCATCTAATGTAGGGAGACGGCATTATGGTGATGGATGAGGTGTGTTCACACAGATTTTAAAAAGACAACAGTCATGTAGAATAGAAGTTTTCCAATAAAAATAAAACTTAACCAAATAAAAATAATTCTGTGAACTGTAAAATAGAATATTAAACATACTAATTTTATTTTTGCTGTAGAAAATTAGTGAAATAGAACTTTAATTTTCAAAGTGTTTCTGTATTTCAGAAATATCTTAATATTTGTAAAGGACAGAAGGAGATTATATATCGTAGATATATTTTCAGTACAGGTCAAATGAATTTTTAGCTCATCATGGTATGGGTACTAGAAAAAGAAAAGGCATATATTGGTAGATGAATGAAAAGCTGATAAAATATAGGTAGCTTTTAATGACATTTGAAATTACCTATTTATCACTTAACCAGTGTTATCTACATAGAAATGATCTATATATAGATAGACCTTAATTGTCTAAGGTAACATTTGTATTAATACTTGTATTTAGGCAAACTGAAAAACAAGTTAAAGACATAGTGACCTAAGACTTATATGCAGACTCAAATCCATACATTGATACAAACTGACTATTTTTTTAGAGCAACTTATATGTAATTGCATGTATTATCAATTTCCCTATGCTTACAGGAATAATTCATTGTAAGAAGGCATTAGATGTAGGAAAAAAACAATGGAAATAGATTCATAAAAGTATCATATTATCTTGTCATATGGAATCAATTAATCAGACTTAGCTATCAGATATCAAAATCTACATTGACCTAGTCATCACTACAGTGTTCTGCCACAAAATCTACACCTCGCCTATCGACATTTCAATTCTTTGTGACTGAATTAAATATAGTCCTCTCTGTCATCACTCATGTATGTGACATTACTAGGCTGGGGTAAGGATCCCGGTTTGAGAACCCTGCTCCCCACCTGCAGAGGGTCGCTTCGAAAACAGTGAAGCAGGTCTGCAGGTATCTATCTTTCTCTCCTCCTCTCTGTCTTCCCTTCCTCTCTCGATTTCTCTCTGTCCTATCTAACAACAACAGCTATGACAATAATAACAACTACAACAAGGGCAACAAAATGGGGAAAATAGCCTCCAGGTGCAGTGGATTCATAGTGTAGGCACCGAGTCCCAGCGATATCCCTGGAGGCAAAAAAAAAAAAAAAAAAAGAGTAGCACATTAACTAATAGGAACATAGAACATGGAAAAAAAATTACACACACAATTTAAAAACTACATTTCTGGGGATTGGGTGGTAACGCAGAGGATTAAGTGCACGTGCCCAAAGCACAAGGACCAGCGTGAGGATCCTGGTTGGAGCGTCTGGCTCCCCAACTGCAAGGGGGGGGAGATGCTTCACAAGCAGGTGAGCAGGTCTGCAGGTGTCTCTCTTTCTCTCACACTCTCTGTCTTGCCCTCCTCTCTCCATTTCTCTCTGTCCTATCAACAACAATGATATCAATAACAAAAATAATGACAACAACAATAAAACAACAAGAGCAATAAAAGGGGGGAAATAGTCTACAGGAGCAGTGGACTTGTGGTGCAGGCACCTAACCCAGCAATACCCTGAAGGAAAAAGAAAACTACATTTCTGCTTATTTTCAGAGGATAAGTCACCCATGCAATTCATTCTTCAATCTGCAAACATCATGCTTGTAATAATTGTGTAGAAGTTACTATTTGATTTTGCACTTTTGTCTGTCAACAAAAGAGAAAGAATTTCTTGGATGATCCTTCTCCTTTCTCCAGTCTGAAAAATAGTGAATCAAACCAACAGTAGGAAAAGTTCACTGGTTATCTACTTAGAATTCCTTTTTCTCTCTTTAAGCTAACACATCACTAATTCCTTATACACCCAATGAAGATAAAACAAAGATCCATAAGCCCAAAACTATTGCCAAAAATCCTGTAAAGATCAGTTGCTATTCACTTGTCATGTCAGTAATCTGTATTGTTGTGACACAATATACTGGATAGTGGAGTATATATATAGCAAACCTTCAGCCAACATTATATTTAATGTGGAGAAGCTGAAAGCACTCCCCCTCAGATCAGGCACTAGACAGGGATGCCCACTATCGCTATTACTCTTCAACATAGTATTGGAAGTTCTCTCACCATAGCAATAAGGCAAAAGAAAGGAATCAAAGGAATACATACTGAAAGGGAAGAAGTCAAACTCTCCCTATTTGCAGATGACATGATAATATACATAGAAAAAACTAAAAAAAATCCAGCAGAAAACTTATGGAAATCATTAGGCAATATAGCAAAGTGTCAGGCTACAAAATCAGTGTACAAAAATCAGTGGCATTTCTTTACACAAACACTATTTCCAAAGAGGATATCCATAAATCACTCTCATTCACTGTTGCAGCAAAATCAATAAAATATCTAGGGATAAACCTAACCAAAGAAGTGAAAGACTTGCATACTGAAAATTATGAGTCACTATTCAAGGAAATAAAAAATGAATAGATAAATGGGAAATACCCGATGTTCATAGATTGGAAGAATTAATGTCATCAAAATGAATATTATATCCAGAGCCATATATAAATTTAATTTTATACCCATCAAGGTCCCACCAACATTATTTAAGAGAATAGAACAAAATTTACAATCATTTATATGGAACCAGAAAACACCTAGAATCACTAAAACATTCTTAAGAAAAAGAAACAGAAATGGAGGCATCATATTCCCAGATTTCAAACTATATTATAAGGCCATTATATTCAAGACTGCCTGATACTTGAACAAAAATAGATACACAGACCAGTGGAACACAATTGAAAGACCAGAAGTAAATCCCCCACCTATGGACATCTAATCTTTGATTAGGGGATCCATACTATTAAGTGGAGGGAAAAGGGTCGATTCAAAAAATGGTACTGTGAAAATTGGGTTGAAATATACAGAAGAATGAAACTAAACTACTTTATCTCACCAGAAGCAAAAGCCAATTCCAAATGAATCAAGGGCCTGTATGTTAGACCAGAAACTATCTATAAGTACTTAGAGGGAAACATTGGTGAAACAAATTCCCATCTAAATCTCAAGGGCATCTTTTATGATACAAACCCAATTTCAAGGAAGACTAAAACAAAAACAAATCAATGGGACTACATCACATTGAAAAGCTTCTGCATAGCAACAGAAACCACCACCCAAACAAAGAGACCCCTCACAGAATAGGAGAAGATCTTTACAAGCCATACAAGAGACTAATAACCAAAACATAAAGAACTCACCAAATTTAGCAACAAAAGAAGAAAATGGCCCAATTCAGATGTGGGGAGAGGATATAAACAAAACATTCACACAGAAGAGATCCAAAAGGTCAACAGACATATGAAAAATTACTCCAAGTCATTGTCAGAGAAATGTGAATAAAGACAAGGAGACACTACCTCACCCCTGTGAGAATGTCATACATCAAAAATGACAGCAACAAATGCTGGGGAGTCAGAGAGGACAAAGGATCCCTCCTTCACTGTTGGTGGGAATGTAAACTGGTCCAACCCCTAAGTAAAGCAGTCTGGAGAACACCTGCAAGGCTAGAAATAGACTTTACTTATGACCTAGTAATTCCTCTCCTAGGTATACACCCTGAGGAGTCGAGCACAGCCATCCAAAAAGATTTATGTGCATCTATGTTCATAGCAGCAAAATTCATAATAACCAAAACCTGGAAATGGCCCAGGTTCCCAACAACAAATGAATGGTTGAGAAAGTTGTGGTATTATCTGACTCATCTTAGATGGAGCTAGAAGAAATTATGTTAAGTGAGATAAGTCAGAAATAAAAAGATGAGTATGGGATTATCCTACTTATAAACAGAAGTTGAGAAAGAAAGGGAAACACAAATCAGAATTTGAGTGAGTTTGGAGTACTGCACCAAGTAAATATCTCTGGGTGGAGGGTGAGAGTAGATTTTCTAATATAAGGGGTGGGGGTATGGTCAGAGAATTTTGGTGGTGGGGATGGTATTAATATACACACGCCTCTCAACATATAGTCTTACAAATCACTATTTAGTCAATATGAGAATGAGAAAATAGATTGAATGTCTCAAACTTCCTGATGCACAGAACTCAATTCTGAGTATATATTTCTTCAATCTAAGCACTTAAGGTTTCAAATTGGTAACCTGACTGAATTTTAAATGTTAATGCATTTCTTTTTTTTTTTTCTCCAGGGTTATTGCTGGGCTCTGTGCCTGCACCATGAATCTACCGCTCCTGGAGGCCATTTTTCCCCCTTTTGTTGCCCTTGTTGTTGTAGCCTCGTTGTGGATATTATTATTTCCATTGCTGATGTTGTTCGTTGTTGTATAGGACAGAGAGAGATGGAGAGAGGAGAGGAAGACAGAGAGGGGGAGAGAGATGGAGAGAGGAGGGGAAGACAGAGAGGGGGAGAGAAAGATAGACACCTGCAGATCTGCTTCACCGCCTGTGAAGCGACTCCCCTGCAGGTGGGGAGCCGGGGGCTGGAACCGGGATCCTTACGCCGGTCCTTGCGCTTTGCGCCACATGCGCTTAACCCACTGCACCACCTCCCGACCCCCATGTTAATGCATTTCTAATAACTACTTTCTCTTTTCTTTTTTAATAATGACTTTTTCTTTGAAATATTAAATTACCTATAATCTTATACCAGGGAGAGTAGAAGCAACACTCTTATCAGTATATAATATACAACTATTTGTAAATAGCATTAAATGATACAAATCATGGTGAGGTATTGTATGATACAAGAAAATCCTAACCATGGGATTTTCAAAGTAAATCAAGTTCCCAAGTAACTTATTTATAACAATAACTAAATATCTTAAACTCTAAGACAAGAGGAACCTTCCCCACTTTCTATAAAACCCATATTTCTCCCAGTCCTTGAACCTCTAGGGTTGGGCTTATTTTCTTTCATGATTCTCTAGATCCATATCATTTGATACTGCATGTGCTGATTTCAACCAAATCAATGCAACCAGTACCACCTAGGCATGTTTCATTTCAAATTGTGTCCAGAAACTTCAGGTGTGGAATATCAACGCTTCAGCTCCATTACCTGCATGAGACCTTTTATTTATTTATTTTTTCTTTTTATTTATTTATTATGAAAAGGAAACACTGACAAAACCATAGGATAAGAGGGGTACAACTCCATACAATTCTCACCACCAGAACTCCATATCCCATGCCCTCCCTTGATAGCTGTCCTATTCTTTAACCCTCTGGGAGTATGGACCCAAGGTTATTGTGGGATGCAGAAGGTGGAAGGTCTGGCTTCTGTAATTACTTCCTGCTGAACATGGGCATTGACAGGTCGATCCATACTCTCATCCTGTCTCTCTATTTCCCTAGTGGGGCGAGGTTCTGAGGAATTGGAGCTCCAGGACACATTGGTGAGGTTGTCTGTCCAGTTAAGTCTGGTTGGCATCATGCTCACATCTGGAACCTCGTGGCTGAAAAGAGAGTTAACATATAAAGCCAAACAAATTGTTGACTAATCATGAATCTAAAGGCTGAAATAGTGCAGATGAAGAGTTGGGATATCTCTGTTTTGTAGATAGCTAGTAGGCATATTTTAGTTATATTCCAAAGGGCCTGTGGCTATACTAGTTTGTTTTTTTTCCCCTGAGCCTGAATATGTATGTAGATCCCAATTATTGTCTGGGGAGATGATGTCATGGCTGAAAAAGGACCAGAAAGCTGGATCAGGGAAGAGAGTAGCTCCTTAATATGGGAAAGGGTTATAAATATTGTTGATTGTAAACCCCGTCGATTTGATGTGATCTGGGGCCCATAATCAGCTTAGGAGCCTGTGTGACCTCTACATCCCTCTAAATCTGAGGTCGTGAGTAGGAACATTCCAAGCTGCCCCAATTTCAGGACCCATCTTCCTCAGGTGTAGCATAGAGTGTGTTGTCCAGTCTCACTTCGGAGGATGGAACTTTCTCTACCGTTGCTGATCCAAGTTGAGGGCAAGGTCCTATGGGGGCCCACAAAGGTGTCAATTGTATTGTTCCTGATAGAGATGGCTGGTAACAATGGAGAGAGCGATTAATTTGAGGCCTAAGCCCATGATGTCTGTTTGGGAATCTCAGGACTCCCCAACTAGGGCCCCAGCTGATGGGATGGCCTGATAGTGACTAAAGTGTCATCATTAAAGTATCCAGTCTTTTGCTCTTATTTAAGTTTTGCAGTCCTTGCTTTGATAAGGTTAGCTTTGGACTGAGCGACAGAACTGTAATAGAAAGTAGGTGAGGAGGGTATCTAAGTCTAAGTAGACACTATTTCATTATGAACTCTATACTGACTCACTGCAGACTATTGTGTACTTTTGCTTTCAGGTATATATTTTGCCCTAATTTATGGATACATGTGAACATATGCCCTATCTCATGAGACCTGGTCTATATCTAGGTTTTGGGACTTTGTTAGGAAGTGAACCACCTGAAATGGAATTAGAGCATACTATGAAAGGAAAGGTCAGGTGAGACCTTTTCTAGCTCATTAGGATTCCTTAATTCCATTTTAGGTGGTGCACTCCCTAACAAAGCCACAGAACCTAGATATAGACCAGGGCCCATGAGATAAAGCTTATGTGCACATTTATCCATAAGTTGGGGGAAAATAAATACGTTAAAGTAAAAGTTCACAGTAGTTTACAGTGACTAATTGCAAATAGAAAGACCTAAAAAAAAAGAAACTATCAAATAATAATCAAATAGTTTCTACTTAGATCTAGACATCCTGCTCACCTATATCCTATTTTAATTCCCTCAAGCACTCCAAAGCTAACCTTGTCAGACAAAGTAATAACTACAAATACTGGATAAGAGCAAGAGACCAGCATACTTTAATAATGACTGTTTTGGTCACAACCAGGCCACCCCATAACCAGGGGCCCTAGTCAGGGAATCCTGGGATTCTCACATAAGACATGATGAGTCTAGACCTCTAATAGATTCCTCTCTTAACTGTCACTGTTTACCTCCATCAGGAACAACATAGTGGATCCTCCTTTGGGTCACCACAGAACCTTGCCCTCAACATGGAACAACAATGGTAGGGACTGCCCCACTCTTCGAAGGGATTCTGGGTCAACATACCCTGCCACTTGAGGAAGACAAGTCCTGACATGAGTGCAGCCTAGAATGTTTCTTTCTATGATCATGGAATGCAAGCTCAGACCTTCAGGGGTGCAGAGGTTACACAGGCTCTTCTGCTGAATATGGGCCTAGGTCTGATTGATAGGGTTTACAGTTAACAGTAGTTATATACTTTTCCTATATTCTGGAACTACTCTCTTCCCTGATCCAGCTTTGTAGTTCTATTCCCAACTCTGACACCATCTCCCCAGACAATACCTTTACTCTACCTACATGTTAGCTAGCTGTCAGACTCAGACAGAAATTAGTAAAAGTCATGGGCTGCTTGGAATATACCTAAAATAGACCTTCTAGCTTTTTTTCCAAACAGGAGACCCCAAATCTCACCTGCTTTATTTCTGCCTTTAGGTTCCAGATTATTAAACAATTTCTTCTGCTTTATATCTTAATGCTTTTTTAGCCACCAAGTTGCAGATGCTACCATGATGCCAACCTGACTTCCCTGGGCAGAGGACCTTACCAATGTGTCCTGGAACCCCATCTCCACAGAACCCAAGCCCACTAGGGGTAGATAGAAATACAGTGGGAGTATGGATCAACCTGTCGACACCCGTGTCCTGTCCAGTGCAGAAGCAATTACAGAAGCCAGACCTTCCACCTTCTGCACCCCATAATGATTATGGACCCATAGTACCAAAGGCATTAAAGAATAGGAAAGCTTCCAGTGGAGGTAATGAGATACAGAACTCTGGCAGTGGGACTTGTGTAAAATTGTACCCCTATTATCTTATGGTCTTGTCAATCATTATTAAATCAATTAAATAAAATCAAAAGAAAAAATACTGGTTTATCACTTAATATTTATCTTACCTAAATGTCAGTTATTTAGCAGGAAAGGGAGTCTTAAAGCATACTGACTAAAAGCATAGGATTTTAAGCCATATTGAAAGAGGCTGATCTCCATACTTGGTAAAATAATAACAACTATTAAACTCATCTCACAAATTAATAGTGGGGGTAAAAAGAAATAATACATGAAAATATTTCATGTGAAAGCTGGCACATGAGAAGCACAGATAAAGTATTAGCTATTTCTATTCTAGAAAATATAGTTTTGATTATTTCTATTATTACCAAATTATATGTTTTGCTTGAATGATAGAACCATACGGGCTAAGTAAATCAGAGTTCATCTCACGTTTAGAGAAACTGAAAGAATAAGAAGTTCTTGAGTCTGGGAAAGTTATTCAAAGAAAGATCTCATTCCAGGAAAAAAAGAGTCCAGAAAATTTGGAAGCCATCCTAAAACTGCAGAAATCTCATTAATGTAAGTTCTTTGAAGAAAATAAAAAAGCCTTCCTTATTAACATTTTTGTTATTTGCAACTGTAGATTTAAAGACAAATTTATAGCTTCAACAACAATGAGCATGATATAGCAGCTTAAAACACATGGCCTTGGAGGGCTAAAAGCAACTTAAAAGTCCATGGAGAGTAATCACTCTGCTTTTGACTGCATCCTATCTTGAAGGCATTTTTTTTCTGTCCCACGAGGTTTTTTCAAAAGCTTCTTTTGAATTTCCTGTTCATTTTAGAATCAGGCATATAATTCAGTAGGATTTGACTCAAGTGTATAGGCACACTTTGAACTGTGTTGCTATTTCTATAATGAAAAGAATGACTTTTGAAATAATAATGGTTACACTGTTTTACTCTGGAAGGTACAATATTATTGAAAATTAATTAAATTGAATGTTATAGAATAAATCTTTGTTGTGATAAAATTTCTCCATTACTACATTTTATTCTCAGTAATAAAAATAAAAGGTAGTTTTACTACTTAGTATAAATCAGCAAGGTTTCAAATAGTCATAGTTTCTATTTCCTAAAGCTTTCAAATGAAACAAAGAAAAACATTAATGTTAGTCTATATCCCTATTTTGTATTTTATCATAGAATTGTATAATTTCTAAAATTGAAGAATTAATGTTTATTTTCAGCAATCCATTGCTAGAGATAAGGTACAGAGGGAGAAAGAGAAATCTGGGTACTAAGAAAATAGATAAGCTACTTTAAAAATATTTATTCATTTGTTTATGAGAAAAAGAAAAAGAGGAAGAGAACCAGAGTGGGGCTGAATGGTGGCACACCTGGGTGAGCACATATGTTACACTGTGCTTGACCTGGGCTCAAGCCCCTAGTCCCCTCCTGCAGAGGGAAAGCTTCACAAGTGGTGAAGCAGGTCTACAGGTGTCTCTCTGTCTCTCCCACTCTACCTCCCTCTTCATCTCAATTTCTGGATGTCTCTATTCAATAAATATGTAAGGAATATATATATATATATATATATATATATATGAAAAAGAAAGAGAATCAGAGCATACAACAATAAAAATCAGGAATCTGTTCCTGAAGGTACAATGTTCCATCCACTGTGCTACCTCCTGCATCAAAGATAAGCTACTTTTATTCTTAGTGGAATGATTTCTGAGAATTTAAATTTTCTTCTGATCATGAAAAAATATTTGAATTTTTTGGTGGGAGCTATTTTTAAAAGATGGAGACAGAGAGGCAGAGATAGAGAGCAAAAGAGACCATAAACTGGAAGCTTCATTCAGTGCCGAGAGGGCTGGGCTCAAGTCTGTGTCATACATGTGGCAAAATTATAGCACACTACCCAAATGAGCTGTTTCACCATTCATTGATAGATACTTAAAATTTTTTATTTTATTTATTTGTTTATTTTCCATTTTGTTGCCCTAGTTTTTTTATTGTTGTTGTAGCTATTGTTGTTGCTATTGATGTCGTTGTTATTGGATAGGCCAGAAAGAAATGGAGAGAGGAGGGGAAGACAGAGAGGGGGAGAGAAAGATAGACACCTGCAGACCTGCTTCACCGCTTGTGAAGCGACTCCCCTGCAGGTGGGGAGCCGAGGGCTCGAACCGGGATCTTTCTTGCTTCACGCCACATGCGCTTAACCCACTGTGCTACTGCCTGACTCCCAATAGCTACTTTTAAAGGAAATCCTTTTTGAATCCAATGTCATGATGCTTAAGGAATACAGTGAAAAACACCAAACAAATGAAAACTGAAAGAAATAAAAATTACTACTACACTTGAATCAGAGGACTTGGTCACGAGTTTTATGAACATGTGAGCTCCCAAAGTCACTTTCTCATTTGTGAGTTGAAAATAAGCATGTGTTTCTCGACTGTCATGAAGAAAATAAAAAGAAGCTCCTATGTGATATCATTTAACCAGAAACATGATCCATAATAAACCTTACTTTCAAAATATATAGCTGGTACAACCAACAGCCAAAGTCAGTAAAAATTATATATATTTGTAAAATTGATGATTTGTTATTTCTTAAGGCTTGATATAATCAAAAGAAATCTATGGATGCAACGGGTTAAGCACAGGTGGCACGAAGCCCAAGGACCGGTGTAAGAATCACGGTTCGAGCCTGGCTCCCCACCTGCAGGGGAGTCGCTTCACAGGCAGTGAAGCAGGTCTGGAGGTGTCTATCTTTCTCTCCTTTCTGTCTTCCCCTTCCTCTCTCCATTTCTCTCTGTCCTATCTAACAAGGATGACATCAATAACAGCAACAATAATAACTACAACAACAAGGGCAACAGAATGGGAAATAAATAAATATAAAAAAATATAAAAAAAATCTATGGTTGATGTACTTGGTGTTTCTCACATTGAACAATCATTATATTTGATTGCTAAAAAGTTTGTCCCTGCTTATATTTAAGAAGAAAAATTTGCTGTTGTGGGAAGTTAGATAAATAATATGGCCACATTGTTGTTGTTGTTTAGCCATAGTTTATTACATCATTAACATATATAAAATCTCACTTCTTCCTAATTTACAAAGAAAAAAATCAATAAAATTTCCTAGTTAGGTTTCAGTTAATTAATTTGTTGACCATGGATGGTAAAAACTGCCATAAGATGATAGGAATCAACTGCAAGCTTCATAATTAATATTTAAAACATCAAATTATCACATCATCATTTAGTACCAGTTCATGCGAACATGCAAATCACTGTTACGATAATCATCTTCTTGTTATCATCTTTTGTTTTCACTTTTATTCAAAATACATTTTTGAACTCTTAGAGGATTATTAGTAAAAAAAAGTATTAAACATAGCCATAATTATTTTTTTAAGACTTGAAATTTTAAAAATTAAATGTGATGTCAGCAAGATAGCTCAATTGGATAATGTGCCTGCATTTACATACAAACTACCCAGGTGGTTTGCGTGGTCTGTGTCTCCATTCAAGGAAGCTTTGGAGGAGCAGGTGCTCATAGTATGAAGTGCAAAGACCCTGGTTTGAGGCCCTGGCTCTCCACCTGCAAGGAGTTGCTTCACAGCAGTGAAACAGGTGGGATGCATTGGACCAACCTTCTCATGGTACATCCCGTGAGTACCCATTCATTGGGGAAACTGATGATCCTTCCTAGCCGACTGAATCCACATGGATCCCAGTCACTTTCAAAGCCAGCAACAAGCAGCTCCTGAAAGCTTTCAACCTGACCTGTTGACTGGCTATGGAAGAAGGGCAAACGCTAGAAGAAGAAAGTGAAACAGGACTGTAGCTCTTTCTCTCTCTTCCTCTCTATCTTCCCCTCTAAATTTCTCTCTGTCCTGTCAAATAAAAAGGAAAAACTGGATTCCAGGAGCAGTGGAATTGTAGTGCTGTCATGGAGCCCAAGTGATAACCCTGGAGGCAAAACGAACAAACAGAAAAAGAGATAGCTTTGGTGATATGGTACCTTACCCCACCACACTCCTCCCCTCCTCCCCCAGGGTCTCTGTCTGTCTCTATCTGAAACAGTTTTCCAGAATGAGTGAAAATCCAGCAATAACAAAAAAAACCATAATTTTCTTTTGACCTCAACCTGTATATTTAATCACTGTTACAATTCTAATGTGGGGGTTACAACATAGACATATTATTATAACTTAAGACTGAAATATATTATTGCTTTTGGATTATGTAGCTATTGAGATTACAGGGTATTTAGTCTGAAAATGACTTACAAAGGAAACTAATTTTCATTTTAACACATATTAATTTACACTGGCTATCTGAGAAAATCACATTTTATTGAGCTGCAGACTTTCTGTGGCAATGTCAGTAGATGTGTACTCAAGATAACTAACACCTCAAGAACAGCACTGATGAGAAGGAGCTGACTGATCTGATTTGACTGAGTCTGTGAACATGATAATCACTGCAGAAATGCTCCATTCAGGAGCATTTTTTCAAGGCAAAGCAGAAATGGAAAAATTGCATCTACTGATAAATACAAACTTCCCTGACAACCAAAGTTATACAATCAATTTCTTCAAAAGTTATTGTTAATGAGGTTGATTTCTTGTTAACTGTTTAGGAGCACAGGATATAAAAATATTCCAGAACCTTGCCTTTACTATAAAGTAATAGCCCCAGTCTCTGAGGGGAAGCTGGGGACATCCTGCCCTGCCACTCAAAAAAGACTGGTCCTGAGTTGAGTGCAACCTGCATTGTTCTTCAGATGTGACCATGAGCTATAAGCTCAGACCAATAGGGACTTAGAGGTTACACAGGCTCTGGTGCTAAATATATATGCCCTGGAGCAGTAGATGGAGATAGTTAATTTTAGCCACAGAATTTTTTTTTTCACTAGAATAGGAGCTATTCCCTGCCGTAATTCAACTTTCTAGCCCTTTACTCTGACACCATTCTCTCAGATAATATTCTGGTTTTTAGTTTGTTTTTTTTTACATACTTTTAAGTTTTTAATTATAAAATGAAAATAATGACAAGACCATAGGATAAGAGGGGTACAATTCCCACCACCAGAACTCTGTATCCCATCATCAGACAATATTTGTATCCAACCTCAGGCTAGCTACCAAACTAAAGCAAAACTACCATAGTTTTGTGTCCCCGGGAACATGTCTAAAATGGTTTTCCCAGTTTCCATCTACCCTAACATCCCTAATCTCACCTGCTCTAATCCTACTTTTTGGTTCCTATTCATTAACCATTTTGTCTCAATTTAGGTTGTATCACCTTCCAGACACTAAGTTACAGATGCTACCACAACTCCATCCCAGCTTCTTTGAGCAGACGACCTCACCAATGTGTCCTGGACCCTCACATCTCCAGATATGCTATGTATGTTTCCAACCAACTACATGGCATGCTGCAAAAGGAGAATCTATAGTGACAATAAAAGTTTCAGTAGTTTCCATGTCTAGGTATAGGGAAAGATGTATAGTACAGAGGATTGTTAGAGCAAGAGCAAAGTGTACAGTACTATAATAATGAGCACATATCATGATACTTTTGTCCAGATCCATAAAATAAACAACAGCAAGAGTTAGTCCTAATGTAAACTACAAACTCTGTGTGACAATTACAAATCTACTACCCTGATGAAGAATCTGGATAGTGAGAGAGGCTGTACAGAAATGGGGGCAATAGGTATACATGTATCTCTGTACATGCTGTGAACCTAAAACCTCCCTTAAAAATTCATTAAAGGGCAAAGGAGAAAGCTCACCAGTAAAGTACATACTTTACTTTGCATAGGAACCCAGACTAGAGTCACTAATACCACATAGGAGCAGGGGAAACTACACAAATGGTGGAACAGTGCTGTGGTCTCTCCTTTGGTTCTCTACTATTCTCCACCTCCCTCTACTTGAAATTAAAAGGCAAAACGTCCTCTGGAGGCATGTTAACCCCCCCTCCCCACTTACCTTTCAGCATATACAAAAACCATGAAAATATATACTACAATGCTTCCTTTTTTTAGTACTTCATGCTGGTCTCATCCATTCAACAAATTCAATCATTTCTCTATATAATTCATGTCCTATGAATTTTACATCTGTTTCATCGAAGACCTAGGTAATTATAGTAGCCTTTTAAATTAGCAAGATAATTAAAACCTCTCAGTCCAATTTCCATTTTCCAAATTACTTAAAGAATTCTTTGTATCCTCCAAACCATTTCAAAAACCAGTATTTGGAGATTTTTTCCTAGCACAAAAGGCATAAAGCTCCTGATTAAAAACAGAGGTATCCATTGGCAAATCATATAAAAACATAATTATTATTACTTAATCAAAATTTAGTGGCTTATTAAATTATACCTTTCCATGTATATATGATTTTAGCAGTTGAACCAATTTTAATATTTGTAAAATGTCATCTGATCATGTAAAACAAAAGCTACTCATGTTACCAGCAGTTATGATAAATGAATGTATTCAGGATGGTACATTAGGATCCTCAAAATTTATGAACTGAAGACATTTATTATCCTTAAGATGAACTCCTAGCTGTAATAAAATTTTATTTAAATGGGTTTGAGGTCCCACTTTACACCTGCAGGAAGGACACTTCGTGAGCAGTGAAGTAGGTCTGTAGGTGTCTTTCTCTCCTCTCCCTCTCAATTTCTCTCTATGCTATTAAACAAAATAGAAAAGCAAAGAAAAGAAAAGAAAAGAAAAGAAAAGAAAAGAAAAGAAAAGAAAAAACTGGCCGCCAGCAGAGCGGCGGCAATAACCTTGGTGGTAATTAAAAACAATTGATATTAGTCAGCATTAAAACAGACATAGTGTTCATAACAGCACAATTCATAATAGCTAAAACCTGGAAGCAACCCAGGTGCCCAACAACAGATGAGTGGCTGAGAAAGCTGTGGTATATATACACAATGGAATAGTATGCAGCTATCAAGAACAATGAACCCACCTTCTCTGACCCATCTTGGACAGAGCTAGAAGGAATTATGTTAAGTGAGCTAAGTCAGAAAGATAAAGATGAGTATGGGATGATCCCACTCATCAACAGAAGTTGAGGAAGAAGATCTGAAAGGGAAACTAAAAGCAGGACCTGACCAAATTGTAAGTAGGGCATCAAAGTAAAAACCCTGTGGTGAGGGGTAGACATGCAGCTTCCTGGGCCAGTGGGGGGTGGGAGTGGGTGGGAGGGATGGGTCACAGTCTTTTGGTGATGGGAATGGTGTTTATGTATACTCCTAGTAAAATGTAGTCATATAAATCACTAGTTAATTAATACAAGAGGGGGGAAATTAATTGTATGTCTCGAGGTTTTTCAAAACACAAACTGAATCTTTTCAATATATAGGCTGTGTAATTGATACGCAGACTCTCTCAAAAGCCTAGACCAAGTAGATCAGAAACAACCAATAGCACAGCTATATACAAGATACTGGGTACTGTACAGCAAACCCTAACAAAAGGACTTTTCAAAGTTAACCCAATTACCAAATAATGTGATGATAACATTAATTATCGATTGTCTTTTTGAACCCTAAGACAGCAGGAACCTCACATCTCCACTATAGAGCCTCTACTTCCCCCAGTCCTGGAACCCTTGGATAGGGCCCACTTTCCCGTATGTCTCTCCCAATCCATATCAAATAATATTGCATCTGCCGATCACAACCTAACCGACACAACGACTGCCACCTCAACATGCTTCACTTCAGACTGTGTCCAGAGACTTCACGTGTGGAATGACAACCCTTCAGCTTCATTACTCGGGTGAGACCTTTCCTTTCATAGTATACTCTAATTCCGTCTCAGGTGGTTCACTTTCTGACAAAGTCCCCAAACCTAGATATACATCAGTTTCTGTGAGAGAAAGCATATGTTCACACGTATTCGTAAACTACTGCAAAATATATACCTGAAAGCAGAAGTACACTAGAGTTTGCAGTGAGTACCCCCCTAACACTTCCTCTCCACTATTCCAAGCTTTGGGTCCATGATTGCTTAACAATTTGCTTGGCTTCGTATGTTAACTCTCTTTTCAGTCACCAGGTTCCAGATGTCATCAGGATGCCGGCCAGGCTTCCCTAGACTGAAGAACCCACCAATGTGTCCTGGAGCTCTGCTTCCCCAGAGACCCATCCTACTAGGGAAAGAGAGAGGCAGACTGGGAGTATGGACCGACCAGTCAACACCCATGTTCAGCGGGGAAGCAATTACAGAAGCCAGACCTTCTACCTTCTGCAACCCACAATGACCCTGGGTCCATGCTCCCAGAGGGATAGAGAATGGGAAAGCTATCAGGGGAGGGGGTGGGATATGGAGATTGGGTGGTGGGAATTGTACCCCTCCTACCCTATGGCTTTGTTAATTAATCCTTTCTTTAAAAAACAAAACAAAAACAGACATAGAGCTCATTTGGATAGTGTGATTACTTTGTCATGGGCATCACCAAGGTTTGAGTTCAGCCCCCACAAGGCACTTCCCCCAAGGGAAGCTTCAATACTGTGGTGCCTATCTCTATCTATCTCTGTCTATATCTAAAAGAAGTTTTCCTGGACAACTTAAATAAATAAACAATTAATTAAATAAATACTGGAAAAATAAAGGTAGTTACTATTTACCTTCAAAATAAAAAAACAAAGCAGAATGGAAATAGGAAAGAAGATAGTTGATACCCCTGTCTTTTCTTGTTATTACTGATTTGAAAAAGTTGTCTTACAATAAGCTTTGCCCCCCTCCCCACAAAATAAGTAAATTATTCAAGAAATTATTCTAGAGATAGTCATAAGATAGGCACACTATTTTATGAAATTATTAACAAATAATAATCACTACAAATTGATACTGGTCAACATAAAAACTGGATTTTTTTTTTTGTTTTTTTAATGAAAAAGATGCATGAAGAGAGAGAGATCAGAGCACTGCTCAGCTCTAGCTTATGGTGGTGTGGGGGATTGAACCTGGGACCTCTGAGCCTCAGTCACGAAAGCCTTCTGCATAACCATGGCTATCTCCTTGGCCAAGAACTTTTTAGAAGTTAATAATGATGTTTGGTAATTAACAGATCTTTCAAACATTTCTGTAAGATTGTAATTATTTCTATTATTCTTTACTTGAGTTATCTTAATTTGAAATATAAACTTTATATAATTAAATGCATGCTTTTTTTTTTTGACTCCAGGTTTTTGCTGTGGCTTGGTGTTAGCACTAGGAATCCACTGCTCCTGGAGGCTATTTTTCCCATTTTGTTGCCCTTGTTATGGTTGTTACTGTTGGATAGGACAGAGAAAAATCGAGAGAGGAGGGGAAGACAGAGAGGGGAGAGAAAGATAGACACCTGCAGATCTGCTTCATCGCTTTTGAAGCGATCCCCCACCTGTAGGTGTCCCCACCTGGGGGCTCAAACCGGGGTCCTTACCGCCAGTCCTTGAGCTTCGCACCATGTGCGCTTAACCCGGTGCACTACCAATCAGCCCCCTTTAATTCTTTTTTTTTTTTTTAATTTTTTTCTTTTTTCTTTATTTCCTTTTGTTGCCCTTGTTTTATTGTTGTAGTCCTTTAATTCTTTTTAGCCAGATCATCGCTCTGTTTTATTTCACTGAGGTGATGGGGACTGAATCTGAAACTCCCAAGTCACAGGCATGAAAATCTTTTGTACAACCATTAATACTATCTACTTAGTGCCAAATGAATATTCCTTTGAATTTTATGAAAGAGAGAGAAATCATGTCGATCAAGGGTGAAAGGTCCAATATTTCATTACAGGAAAACTGCTCTGTATAAAATTGCAAAAGTAATCTCAAACACATTAAATTTTCTGTATTCTTATGTACTGATAAATATACATTCACTGTTACATTGCATTATCGCTAGAATTACTATCATTTTAATTTGCGACTAACTATAACTATATCCTTACATCAATAAGGGCATAAATCTTAATGTACTATAATCCTTATGTTAGTTTAAAGTACAAATTACATTATTTAGTTTTCCCCAAATTTATAGTAAAATAGAGATATACATAAGAGGGAGTAACACTTTCATATCTATAAATTTCAAGTCTTTTTTTTTTTAGTTATTCTAAGTATTTTGAAGGAACCCCAAAAATTGTTGGGGAAAAATCATAATTCAAGCAATAATATTAATACCCCAGGAACAAAACTAATATTGCTTATGATTTGCGAATTTGAAACTGAATTTTTACATGGAGTAATCTTAATTTAGAAAATGGTGTTAAGATTTAAGAGAGCCTTCACAGAAGAAAATGTTACTGTGTTAAAGAAAAATACTTGGATTTCTGGCAGATAAATACAGGCACATGTGTGCTGTTGAAATAAATCTGTACTGAACACTGAACACAGACACATCACATACCCAGGCGCTCACACATCTTCCGCAAGTGGTGATTTTGAAGTCCCCATAAAGATCTTTGATGGCCCCAGTTGTGAAGAAACCTTCCACCATCAGCAAAATGCCATATACAAAGAATGCAGCTGCAATGCCATAGATCACATACTTAAAGATGTCAATCCTGGGGGAGAAAAGACAGTGATTTATTTTAACCTTTTCAGAGCTGATCTTCAGCAATGGACTTATCTTGCTCATGGGTCCTTCAAGTAAAAGCTATAGAAAATTCATATTCACAATGGAGGCTGAATTTTTGCCTTTTATGCTTTTTGTTTACATAGACAACTTTCTTCCGTTACTTCTAGTATCTGTTGATAAGTACTTATTGCATTTGTAAATATATTCCTTGTCCCTTCCAGCCGTCTTCCATGCCTGGTTTACACCTAATATATCTTTGGATAAAGCAGAACATTACATTTCTGATGTAGTTTATTTAATTCTACTTAATAAGTTGGAAAATTAACATGCAACTTTTGAGTTGTGGTAATATATAATGATTTATGTATATAACATTGAATTTCTAAAATTCATGTTAAAAGGGATAAAGAATAAGGAAGCTTCCAATGGATAGGGAGGGATATGGATCTCTGGTGATGGGAATTGTATGGAAATGTATCCCTCTTACCATAAAAACTTGTTAATCATTATTAAATCACTAATAAAAAGAAGAAGCTTTATGGCTAATAGTACATTTGGTTTAAAATAATAAATATTTGAAATTACAGTCCATTGTAATGTTTAAAAAATAGTTTTATTTATCTATTTTGAAAGAGAAAGAGCATACAGAGACCAGAGCACCATTCTAAAATATGTAGTACCAGATATCAAACTCAGAAGCTCAGGGGCCGAGTCATGGTGCACTCAGTTGAGCACACATGTTAACCATGTACAAAGACTGGAGTTCAAGCTCTCAACCCCACCTGCAGGGGGCTGAGGGAGGGGGCAGTTTCACAAGTGGTAAAGAGCTGTCTATCTACCTATCTATCTATCTATCTATCTATCAATCTACTCTTCCCTTCATTGTCCTATCAAAATAAAAAATAAAAAGAAGGAAAAATGGTCACCAGGAGTCCTGCAACCTTGGCACCATGCCCCAGCAATAAATCTGATGGCAATAAGAAAAATAAATAAATAATCAAAGTCAGGAATTCATATATGAGTCCTATAATCTACTTCTGAGCAATCTTCCAGACTGTTCTATTTTAATTTTGTATTTATTTCATACTTAATATAAAGTATCACTGAGAAGCCATTGAGGGATGGCACACCTCCTGATCACACTCCTCATCGAGAACATGGACCCAGCTTTAAGTCTCTGGTCTCCATCTGCAAGGGAGAAGCTACATGAATGGCAGAGTAGTGCTGCAGGTGTCTTTCTATCCTCCCTCCTCTCCTTCCTCCCCTTTGAAATTCTCTCTGAATTATCAAATAAAATAAATAATGAATAAATTTTAAAAACAAAGCATACCTGATATTTTTGCTGATCATCATGTTGGTAATAAAACACTGTGGTTGTGCAGATATACTTCAAGCAGTTAAGTATCACTTATGGATATTTTATGGTATCGGATTACAGTCTACTTACAGTAGAATCCCACAGAGGAATAATAAGTACTCTTTCTTTACAAAAAACATTTATCAATATTTTAAAAATTTGATAGGACAGAGAGAAATTGAGTGGTGTAGGGGAGATAGGAATGTGAGTGACACCTGCAGACCTGCTTCATCACTTGTGAAGCTTCCTCCCTGCAATGGGGACCTGCACAGGGGCTTGAACCTGTGTGTGAGTACACACACAACCATATGCACCACCACCTTCAAGCCCTGTAAAAACTCTTTCTTTCTCCCTTTCTTCCTTCCTTCCTTTCCTTTCTTTCTTTCTTCCTCTCTCTCTCTCTCTCTCTCTCTCTCTCTCTCTCTCTCTCTCTTTCTTTCTTTCTTTCTTTCTTTCCCTCCAGGGTTATCACTGGGGCTCAGTGCCAGCACTATGAATCCACTGTTCCTGGAAGCTGTTTTTCCCATTTTGTTGCCTTTGTTGTGGTTGTTGTTATAGCTGTTGTTGTTGGATAGGACAGAGAGAAATCAAGAGAGGAGGGAAAGACAGAGAGGAGGAGAGAAAGATATAGACACCTGCAGACCTGCTTCACCGCTTGTGAAGTGACCCCCTGCAGATGGGGAGCTGGGGGCTCGAACCAGGATCCTTATGCCTGGTCCTTGAGCTTTGAGCCATGTGTGCTTAACTTGCTGCACTACTGCCCAGCCCCCTAACTTTTTCTTTTCTCACAGTTAAATTTTCACATACTGATTTCACATTTGCCAAGCTTGGATATCACTCTCTCCTTTTATTAATTAGAAAGTGATTAGGACAGGAAGGGTGGCTGGAAATGATGAAAGTTTCTGTTGGTTTCAAAGGATGCTGAGGAGGATGGGGCTAGACAAATGGCTGAGCTGGTGGAGAAGGTGGAGTGTAGGATACAAATGTGTGGGGTCCTGGATTTGATCCTGGGCTACTTGGTTGGAGCACTATTCCTATCTAAGTAAGTAATTAAATAAATATTTTTCTAAGTAAGCTGAGAAATGAGGGACTATTAATAAACAAAGCCCCTCCCTGCTGCTGATGATCTAGAGACTATGTATGTTCTGGCAATACGTGTAAAAAAAAATACTTGTAATAAAGTAAGTGTATGTGTTGCATAATAAAGGAGGAAAAAGTTGTACTGACGTTTAATGTACCAAAGTTACTGTTCAGTGACTTGATTTTTACTGTCAGAACATCTAAATATCTCACAATTCTGTCAAGGCCAGTGATGAGAAATTTTGTAAGTCTGCCAAGCACATGAAAGAATCTGAGGAGCTTATAAATATACTACACTTAGATATTTAGCTATGTATCATTACTTTTTACTACTATTAATTCTGAAATGAATAAGTTTATGCATATGAACTTCAAAATACCCCAGAATGTATCTTTACAGTAGGGAGATTAGTTGGAAATTAGGCCTGTAGTTTTATTATAAATTACTAAGTCCCTCTTTTGTAAGGTTTGTTAATATATTTTATTCCAACCATCACTATATTAGAATATTTTCATCCACATCATGATCAATGTAATTATTGCAAATCTGATGGGTGCTAAGTAATATTTTGGCATCATTGCCTTACTTCTCTAAGTAAAGTTGAATTTTGTTTATATTATTATGAAAAATAGTTACTTTTTTGTGAATTGTCTAGTCATATTCTTTGCCCAGATGTCTCTGAGAATTGTGGTCTTGTTGTTCCTTTAGTTTTTGAAAGCTCTTGTATGTTAGAGATATTAAATTATAAGCTGTGACAAGTGATGTAAATATTTTCTCTTGGTTTGTCATATTTTTTGTCTTTTGACTTTATTTATGACATTTTCTGTACAACTTAGAGAACAAAAACTTATGTGGTCAAGTTTATCAGTCTTCTGTTGATTCTAAGACTCCATTCTTATATGTCTTTTCATATACCCATATTTCAGAGGAATTAACTCATGTTTTCTTCTAGTATGCAACATCTTATTTTATTGCATTTAGACTTCTGATAAATTTGGTGCTTCACCTTGGGTAGGTCAAGAATTTAATATATTTTACTTTCAAAATGAATATCTGGCTACCTACTGACTGATGTTGAGCTTCTTTTCATATACTTGTTTGTCACCTGTCTTCCTTGGAGAAGTTGTGCAATTTCTACTAATAATTCTGAGCTATACTTGGTACACAAGTGGTTCCCAATTTTTCATAGTTTTTTGTGACCCTCAGAAATACACACCACCATAAACCAGAGCTGAGTAGTGCTCTGGTGAAAGATGGAAAAGAGAAAGAAAGAAAGAAAGAAAGAAAGAAAGGAAGAAAGAAAGAAAGAAAGAAAGAAAGAAAGAAAGAAAGAAAGAAAGAAAGAAAGAAAGAAAGGGAGAGAGAGAGAGAGAGAGAGAAAGAGAGAGAAAGAGAGGAAGGAAGGGAGAGAAAGAAAGAGAAAGAGGGGGGTCGGGCGGTGGCGCAGTGGGTTAAGCGCATGTGGCGCAAAGCGCAGGGACCGGCGTAAGGATCCCGGTTCGAGCCCCGGCTCCCCACCTGCAGGGGAGTCGCTTCACAGGTGGTGAAGCAGGTCTACAGGTGTCTATCTTTCTCCCCTTCTCTGTCTTCCCCTCCTCTCTCCATTTCTCTCTGTCCTATCCAACAACGAATTGCGTCAACAAGGGCAATAATAATAACCACAACGAAGCTACAACAAGGGCAACAAAAGGGAAAAAAAAAAAAAATGGCCTCCAGGAGCGGTGGATTCATGGTGCAGGCACCGAGCCCAGCAATAACCCTGGAGGGGGGAAAAAAAAATAAAAACAAGAAAGAGAAAGAGAACAAGCAAAAATATTAACCATCTCTAAGTTTTTCTTATGCATGTGAGTCATAATTACAAAAATTATATATCTTATATCCTGTGAAATTTCATTTTGGTCATATTAAAAAGTATTACATGATTTTACAAAGGTAATTTTAAAGGTTACAGCTCTTTACATTATTTAAAAGTTTCTCAAGACATTTTACTAATTCCCCATTTTGTGTAGTGGAAGAAAGAATGAGTCCCTAGATGGGACTACATCCTAATCTCTACAACTTGTAAATATATTGCCTTGGTAAAATAAATGTGGCAGATGAGATTAATTTAATGATGTTGAGTTTGAGAGATTATCTCCAGTTATCTGCCATGAATGTGACAGAATCACAAGAAATTCAGGATCAGGTTAGAGAGATATGAAACTGCTACACTGCTGTCTTTGAAAATGGAAAGAGGCCATCGGCCAAGGAATGCAGGTGGTCTCTGCAAGTTAGAACCAGCCTAAATGAATTATCCCCTAGAATCTCCAGATGGATTGCAACCCTGCCAATACCTTGATTTTAGCCCAATCCTTTCAGGCTGATGACTTCCAGAAAAAAAAACTTAATAGATCTGTATTGTTTTAATTCACTCTCAATTTTGCGATCTGTTATAGTGTCAATAGTAAAATAATACATCACTACTATTAACATCATGCTGGCAATGATTATTTTAGATAAATCTGTGTGCATATGTTGTATCTCTGGGATAAATTTATAGAAAATGTTAAGGTCTGAATTAGTGAGATGGTGTCTAGAAATTCTATGTCAAAATAAAAATGCACTGATAAAACTGAGAGTGCCTATGGTCCAGGAGAGGTGGCATAAGGCTTTGGACTCTCAAGCATGAGGTCCTGAGTTCGAGTTCGATCCCCGGTTGCACATGTGCCAGAGATATGTCTGCTTCTTTCTCTCTCCTCCTATCTTTCTTATTAATAAATAAATAAAATCTTTTAAAAAAATGGAGAGTACCTACTACCTCTTTGTTTTGCAATGCCAAGTATTATGATTTCTTGTGAATTCACAGTTAAAACAGCAATGACATAATTTTAAATTAATTTTATTAGTTTACTAGCATGGATGAAATGCATTTATAAACTAAGAATGATTCCATGTCTTTATACATGTTTACATTTTGCTATTTTTTTGTGCAATTTTCTTGCAGAACTAGTTTTTCATTTGTTGAAATTAGACTTAGAAAATCTTACAGTATAAAATGTAAACATTTTTCTCAAGCACTTTGTATCTCCTAAATCTTTTGACAGTTTAATGGTCAAATTCAATTTATATTATGTCAAATCTATAAGTCTTTTCATTTTTTAAGTTTCTTTATTGGGGGAGTAATGGTTTATAGCTGACAGTAAAATACAATAGTTTGTAAGACATAACATTTTCTAGCTTTCCACATAACAATTCAGCCCCCACTAGGTCCTCCTCTGCCATCATGTTCTGTAAGTCTTTTTCATTGTGATTTCTTTTCCTTTTTATTTATTTATTTTTTATTTATTTAAAAAAGGAGACATTAACAAAACCATAGAATAAGAGGGGTACAACTCCACACAATTCCCACCACCAAATCTCTGTATCCCCTCCCCTCCCGATAGCTTTCCTATTCTTTATCCCTCTGGGAGAATGGACCCAAGGTCATTGTGAGATGCAGAAGGTGGTAGGTCTGGCTTCTGTAATTGCTGCCCCGCTGAACATGGGCATTGACTGGTGGATCCATACTCCCAGCCTGCCTCTCTCTTTCCCTTGTAGGGTGGGGCTCTGGGGAAGTGGAGCTCCAGGACACATTGGTGGGGTTGTCTGTCCAGGGAAGTCTGGTCTGCAGCATGCTAGCATCTAAAACCTGGTGGCTGAAAAGAGAGTTAACATACAAAGCCAAAAAAATTGCTGAACAATCCGTGGACCTAAAGGCTGGAATAGTGCAGATGAAGTGTTGTGGGGTCCTCCATTTTGTAGATAGCTACTAGGCATATTTTGGTTGTATTCCAAAGGGCCTGCAGCTATACCAGTTTTTTTTTTCTCATTGTGATTTCTTACATTGCATATATACTTCTTGTTCCACAACACATGTAATTCTTATATTTCTTCTAATTCTTATCTTATTCTTAAATTTTGTCTGTCAACATACCTTAGTGTTACTTGGTAAAAATGTAAAGGATGTAATTTCATATGTCCTTATAAATACTTATATGTACTTAATTCTCTGTTTGCTTTTTCTATTCAAGTCTGATATTTTGTGATTGTCCATACCATATAAGATTAGTCATTAAAGTTTCTCTATCCCTAAAAATCAATTCAAGCACTACTACTACCATTCTTTGATTCATGTCTTTAGTTTGATATGGATGGCACTTCAGCAACTAATATTTACTGTATCAGTGATTAACAAGATGTTATCCTATTCTATTTTATGTCCCTAAATATTAGCACAATATTTCACATATAACTCATTAATTCTTTTTTTTTCATTAATTCTTAATTGATTCAGCAAAAGATGAACAAGGTAAAGGATTTATCTGAAAAAAAGTTGCATTTTGAAAATAACACTGGAAACTTAGAAGAAATGCAGGTGTTTTAAATAAAATTCCATAGTTGATGTCCACAGTAACTCAATTAGTTAAATAGACACTAATACTCATACTAAATAAAGATGCTCAATGCTTAGTGAATTTTAGATTGTAAACATCTAGGAACCCTTAAGATTGATCTGATGGATAAATCAATTCCCTCTCCCTCTTTCTCCATCTCTCTCTCTCTCTCTCTCTCTCTCTCTCTCTTTCTCTCTCTCACACACACACACACAGAGACACACACACACACACACTTTTTCTTCTTAGCAGAGCATTGCTCAGCTTTAGTTTATGGTGATAGAGCTGCAGACATAAGAGTCTTTGTTTAAATAATTATTATGCTATCTTTTCCCCAAATCATTGCATTTAAAGGAAGTCCACTTAATCTGTAGAAAACTCTGACTTTCACCAAATTCTTCAGCAACAACAAAAAACTATTTTCCTACAACATGGAATCTATTGAAACTGTTGATTCAAGTTTCTGTCTTTGATTTACAAAGTACAAGGGAAATGTGTGTCTACCTGATTACTTTAAATATAATTTGAATAAAATTACAGGTACATTATTTGTATGCTTTTTAAGTTGCTGTATTCCAGGGTACTAGAAAAGAGAAAACAAGTCTCTGAAATCTAGTTCAATTTAAAACTTACTCAGGTGCTTACTTTGACTGAAATCACTATAACAGTCAAGTGTATTGTGACAGAGCTGAGGACAATATCATCATTATCATCACAGCCATTGATCACCTTCATATTCATAAACAGTGGTGTAGCAATTCTTATGCACCGTCTTATAATTGCTTTAAAATGCCAACTCATTTTATACCTATAATTACCTGAGGAAGTAGGCAGCATTATTAGTATGCTCCTCTTACTGATTAGTGCCTCAGGCAGACCTATGAGGCAACTTATCCAAAGTAAAATAGGTAGAATGGGGCAGAATGCACATAAAACTAACATGTAGTGTTACACTCATCTCTCTCTTAATTCTTTACTGTTTATTGGCTTTATCTTTATACAAGTTCATGCACATTTAATACATATTTGTGCATGTTGTTTTATATTCATGGATAGAAGTTGATAAATAAGTACAAAAAAGGGAAACACCATGTAGAAGTTGGATTGGATTTGGTGTGTTGCACCAAAGTAAAGGACTGTGGGTGCTGGTGGGGGTTCAGGTCTTGGTGTATGATGGTGAAGGGGGATTTAGGTTGTGGTTGTGCATTTTCAGAAAATATAGAAATTTTACACATGTATCATAAACTATATTTACTGTAAACTACTAGGCCCCCCGCCAAGTGCTATTGAGGATATGGAGGAAAAGAAACGGAGTTGTATTGTTGATAGTAATGCTAACTGGTGCTACCCCTTTGGAAAACAGCATGGAGAGTGCTTAGGCAAGTTAAAATGGACATATCTTATAATTCTGAATATATAATACATAAAAACACCAATTCAAAACCACTCATTCAAGGGGACATACACAATTTACAATTGTCAAGCTGTGGAAATAATCTAAATATTTACTAACGGATGACTGGATTAAGAAGTTATGAGGCATATAGTCATTGGAATGCTACTCTCAATTTTTAAAAGACAATAGTGTGTTTTTCAGGACAAAATGGATGAAATTGTATGTGACTGTGTGTAGTCAAGTAATAAGGAATTGAAATACAACTACCAGATAGTTTTGTTCATATGTGGCATATAAGGAATTGAAATGCTTGATTAAAAACAATGATCAAATTGTTTCTAAGACTTTCTGAAAGCTATGGTGGTCAGTGTTATCACTGCAGGAGGATGGAAGCACATCATTACAGAAGTTTGGTGGAGGGTCCAGTATGGAACTATATACTACTCTAGGCTTATACTCTTGCAAACAATTATTAAATCATTAATAAAAGTAGAAAAAATAAAATGCTAATTTGAGCACGACTTGCCTAAAATATTACCTAAGAAAATGTTTGCTGCTTGCTATATCAGATGAGGAATTTAATATAATCTTCTAATACAAGTTCTAGCTGGGGAACAAAATTCTTTTGATTTTCCAAGACTGACTAATAGCCTAATATCAATATTAATTTAACTGGATTTCATAATTCTTATAAGTGGAAGATTTCAGCTACCAGGGTTGATTCATTTTTATTATTTTATTTTATTTATTATTGTATAGAGACAGTCAGAAATTAAGAGGGAAGGAAGGGGGTGGTAGGGATACACCTTCAGCCCTGTTTCATCACTCGTGAAGCTTTTCCCCTGTGGGTAGGGACTTGGGACTTGAACCTGTGTTCTTGCACACTGTAATGTGAGCGCTTAACCAGGTGCACCACCGTCTGGCCCTGATATCAAGCTTGATTGTCAACACACTGGATCAGAACAGAATTTTACACTGCTGTGGTTTCTGTCAACCTGCGAAATTATGTTTGGCTCACTATCAATTCATCTTTTTTTCTCCCTACTCACTAAAACTCATTATTGAGAGATACCCATCCCTAATTAATGAACTAGGAATAAACATGAATTACAAGCTAACTTGAAGATTTACATATTTGAAGTTAGTTGAAAACAGGAGCAATCTATTTTAGTCAAGATTATTGCCTGCATTTTTAGGTAAATAAAATGAATTTATATGTGGATTAAATATTATAGGCTTTATTATCTAGTAAACACAGTTTTGATGTATTGTGGCCTGAAGACTCAGTAATAGACTGAAAATAAAATACATTCAATTTATAAATCAAGGGTATGTAATCACAGATGTTTGATATAATTTGCCAAACACAAATATAACCCCCTCATCTAAAAAATTATTAGAATGGGGCAGAGTTTGTGGTTAAGTCTTCCTTTTTCCTTACTTCAGGAGATCTATTAAGAAGGTCAAAACACTTTTTGCAAAATTAGTGATTTTAGTCTTAAAATGTTATCTAATTTGTAAATAGTTTCCAGATCATTGGCTTTCACAAATTTGCTTTGCAAAAATAAAATACAGACTCTACTTTGGATCACTCAGTCAAATGAAATTTATGTAGCATAATAATAACACGTTGCTAAAGGACTCTTAGATAAGAAAATCTGAATCATAAACTAGAAAACATATTTCCTTATCACATGGCAGAGAGTGACAGAACAGTAAGTTGTGTTCAGTGTTGAAGAAACCTAGTATTTATGCCAAACTGACAGATGCTGTGCTCGAAATCTTGGAATACCCCCTAGTAACAACAGTGGTGTATATTCTACACTTACGGTTACTATTGTTGAAATTAACAAATGACCATGGACTTGAAGGACTAAGCTGACTAATTCAGAGATATAAATACTTTTAGGGAATGAAATACATGAGGAGACACAGTGTGGTAATTAAAAATGTATTAATGGGTCATAAAATCTCAGAGAATTTGGTCTTTTTCTCTCCAAGATGGTCTCTCCATCTTGAATGGAATATGACACATTCACTGGTGGTGTCAGAGCTATTCTTCAGATTATCTTCTACTGGTGAGAGCAGGTGATATTTAGAGCTTTGTGTATAAAATATAAATTACAAAGAGACTAGTGATTAGTTTATAAACTTGTTTATAAGAAGAAAATTTGACATGCTAGACAGATGAGTCCTGTAATGGGATAATCGCATCTCAGCATGATTGTCCTGCAAATATCTCCCCACAGAGTTAGGATATTAGGCCTGGTGGTGAACCTGGTTGAGCGCACATGTTACAATGTGGAGTGATTCAAGTTTGAGCCCTTGGGTCCCCACCTGAAGAGGGAAAGCTTTGCAAGTGGTAAAGCAGGGTTGCAGGTGTCTCTCTTTCTCTATTCCTATCTCTCCTTTTCCTATGGATTTCTGGCTGTCTCTATCCAATAAATAAATATAATTTAAAATATTTTAAAAAGGGTTAGGATATTGACAGTGCTGGGATATGTGTAAATAGTTAAAAGTATGTGACAATGGTTAAGGGAGAAAGAATCTGTATGAAGTACTATGTGAAGTGAGAATTTTGCATCATGAGGACCACAGGTGGAAGATGGGGGTGAAAGGAGTAAGACGTTCCTTATTTGGCTGAATCACACATGAGAACTATGGAGAAAATAAATGGACTCTGTAAATTACTAAAGTCAGCCAACAACTCTCTTCTTCATAATCACTTCCAAATTGTTTCCCAAAGTTACCTTAGCTTATTTCCAAGCAATATGGATGACAAATATGTATATCTTTTGGCGCAGGTGCCGCCATGCAAACTGCTTGACATGGTACCAGCTTCTCAGGAAGTTCAGCACAGCTGGACTCTCCAGGCCAAACTGAAACCATCTTGCCTTTTGCCATGTATAGGGTTTGGGATTAAGCTCTGTGTGGTTTAATAATCTTTACCTATGGCCAGGCTCAGAGTCTGACCAATAACAAAAATAATGACAAAACCTGCACTGCACTCTGTAAGACTGATCATAATGCAGAATTTTTCAGGAGGCCCCAAGAGGAAAAATTGTTTTTCCCTTTGTCTCCACCAATTCCTTTAGCATTCCCCCTAAAATATAGAGAAAGATTGGTGGTTCCCACAGTGGAGGGGCTACCTTACATAGCATAATTAATTCATGGAAAGTTATGGTACCCACCTAGATACAATGGGCCTTTTAATCTACTACCCACCACTATACTCCCAATTCCTTATGCAGAAATAGTACACGAGAACCTAGGTCACACAGTGAGCAGACACAGAACATGGATTCCAGTTAGAAAGCTTAAGTTTATGGAGAAGCTGGCCAGGTCAGCACCACATTGGTGCCTTCTCAGTAAGGAACAAAACAAAACTCCCTGATCAAACAATGGATCAGATTTTATGAAAAAATGGCCTGCTCAATTTGTTTAAGGCCCCTAGAAATATAACAAGCTTGAACTTTCTATGAACCATTGGCTTCTGATGCATAGGATCAAGCGAATGGCATAAACATACAGGTAGAATATTCCTCTTAATCAACAGCCTAGCACGCAGATACAGGAATAACAAAAGTCACAGAAGTTGTGATGTGATCTCTAGGGAGAAAAGTGCTCCTGGAATGTGAATATTTCACAAAGAAGGAGGTGTTCCCTACCTGTGCTGTTCTTACTTGGTGACTTTTTTTTTAAATAATCTATACCTTGGTGATTTTTGTTTCCAGTATAGCACCTCAGAGATAAAAGTACCAAAAAAACCATATGACCACTTCAGAAATCTCACACATAGTACTTCTTACTTTTAGTAAAGTTCTATATCATAATTCAACTGTCAAATATCTTTAGAGTTGAATTGTATTACTTTATCATTTTAAAATCTTTTATTTATTTATTTATTTATTTATTATTGGATAGAGACAAAGAGAAATAAAAAGGAGAGGGGGAGTTAAAGAGATGGCAACAGACAGAAAGACACCTGCAGCACTGCTTCACCACTTGTGAAGCTTTCTCCCTGCAGGTGGGGATTAGGGGCTTGGACCTGACTCCTTGCATACTGTAATATGTGCACTTAACCAGGTGCACAACCACCTGGTCCCTGACATTTGGTTTCTAATGCATATATATAATTATCTAATATCTATTAGGTCTATGATTTCTTACAAACTTCTATAAATCTAGCAATATGTATGGGGCTTAAATAAAGAGAATCTTTAGATTTTTAAAAACATCTGTGGTAGCTTAAAATAATGCACAGTGAAAACATATTTTGTCCAGTGTAGGCTGAGCTATATCCAAAAAGAAAATGTCAGTTTTATCACATTAAAATATGCCTATGAAATCATTTTCTTAAGGCTCTTTGAAAACTTAACCTTAAATAATTCATGGATGTTCAGATGGCTTAATTATATTCATAAAGATGAATTTCATTTATAAAATTTCAAGAATTGATTCATGCAATAGAACTAATTTAGTGAAATTTATATATTTAGTCTAGAAAAAAACGTGAAAATTAAGGAGTTTTGAATTTGTTTGTAATCTAAATAAACATAGTCACACATCACCAAGAAGGCCAGAAAAAAAAAAAAAGCAAGAAGTTGTTGGTATAATAAATGCCCCAGTAGTTAATACAACAGTTTGCTATTAGCTAAAAAAAATAACATATAATAAATAAGTTATGTCCTTTTGGTGGGCATGAAGCTACTGAATGCATTATGTAAATCAATAATTTACTTAGAAATAATTTGTCCTCTAATTCAATTTTAAACTTTTGGTCTTTTTTTTTTTTAAGGATATGAAGGGACTGAAATGTGTACTGAAAACTATAATTACATCTAGCCCAGACTTGAGTTACTTTTCTGAAACATATAAACATCACCATCATTTAGAGTTTATAAGTGTATACATTTTATGGGTAAAGTATATATTTAAAACATCATTGGTGCTTGTGAAAGGGTGTTATTTCCTTTTTATCCTTTTCCAAATCACTCTGTGGAGGTGGGGGGGGGTGGTAAGTAATGATTCAGAATACTGTTCTTATCTTCCCATGATAGGGGTTCACATACCACTCCCAAAGCAAACGAAAGTCTTCCTCTACCAGTGTTCTCAGGATCTCCCATGTCTTTTCAGCCCCCTACTTCCTTCCACTTTTAGAGTCCTTGAATTTCTTGCAATAGACCACAGTTACTCTAACTTTCACCCTGCATTTTCATTTTTTTTCATTATTAAGTTGCACCTATGAGTGAGGTCATCATATTTATGTTTCTCCTTCTGGATGATCTCATATAACATGATTCCTTCAAGTTCCAACCAAGATGTAGCTAAAAGACTTCATCATTTCTTAAAACTGAGTAGTATTCCATTTTATATATACACACCACAATTTTCTTAAGCATTTATTTGCTGGACATTTGGATTGTTTCCAAAATTGGGCTATTGTAGGTATATACAGGTTTCTTTGGATAGATGTTTTTGTGTTCTTTGAATAAATTTCTAGGGAACACATTGTTAGATCGTGTGGTAGGTCTATTTCTAATCTTCTGAGGAATCTCCATATTCTTAGAAGGGCTGAAATTACTTCTTGGCCTTTTGCCTAAGATCAAGTGTAGTACCTGGTGTTATCAGTGCACACTATTTGTTTATCGTTTTACTAGGGGGTTAATGGTTTACAGTACAGTTGTTGACACATGGGTACAATTTCTCATCTCCCCGTGACAGGTGTCTACAAACCACTCTTGTACATTTTATGGGTAAAGTATGTATTTAAAATATCATTGGTGTTTGTGAAGGGTATTATTTCCTTTTTATTCTTTACTCATATGCTGAGTTTAAATCTATTGTCTAGATTGACTTACCACACCATATACTTAATCATCACCCAACTGTTTGTTCTGATTCCCACCTGAACCTACCACTTTGTATCTGGAACTCCTCATGTCTTGTAACCCTTGTTGATAATAGGGCCCTGGAACTGAAAAACGCTTTTGCTTTTTCAGGGAAAGCTTTTGCTGGGCCTTGCTAACTCCTATAGTAGTGTATGCTCAGGAAAAGACAATTTTAGGCTCTCAATTAGAGTAAGAACTCATCTTTTTTGAGTAATCTCTCAGGTGTTCTGTTTCTAGCCTTGGCAATGTGACATGACTTCATACCTGGGTTTGAGATTATGGTTTTTATTATTTTTTTGAAACCTAATTATTTTTAATTTTCTTTTATTACTTTTATTTATTGGATAGAAACAGCCAGAAATTGAGAAGGGGGTGTTAGAAAATGAAACAGAGAGACTCCTACAACACTACTCCTCTACTTGCATAGCTTTTCCCCTGTAGGTGGGGACCGGGGACTTGTACCCAGGTCCTTGTGCATTGTAACATGTGTGCTCAACCAGGTGCATCACCACCTGGCCCCCAATTTTGATTTTTTTAAAAAGGTAAGTGCTCACATAGACTTTAGGTGCCTTCCTAGCATTAACAGTGGCATCTACATTTATACTTCATTCTTTTCTCTGTTCTGCTCTATTAACAAACCTCTATTCAGACAACAAGAGTATGCTAGATGAAAATGTTCACTTCATGATAACTAGATTTATAACACAAAATACAGTAAAATTAATTTCAAACTAACTCCTTCCATATCCACAGTCAAAATCAATGTTCTTCTGATACTTGTATATGCCCTAAAAGTCTTTTTTCTTTTTTTTCCCCTTATAACATTGTCTTACTGAACTCTAGGATCCCTATATACTTGCAACACAGCCATGTGAACAGATTCTCAAAATAATAGACAATATTGTAATGACTTACATGGTAAAGACATCCAGGGTATCTCCAGCAGTTCTTGCCATTTCAAAGTAGGTTTGTAGGATGTTGACAGTTCCGGACAGTGCTTCATGGCCACAGCCACAGAACAGGGCAACTCCAGCATAGAGCAGGATGGTGGCAATCAGAGAAGCATAGGGAATGCCTCCCAGGCATTTAATGCAGCACTCAAAACACCCTGCAGAAGAACAAGAGGAAAGAAGTTAGGAATTAATATTTCTTATTCATCTAGTAATTTTTCCCAGACTTCTGTATTATGGAAATGTACTTTTGCATTTATAGACAAATGTTGGGTAACTTATGAATATCAGGCCCCAGGGTACTCTTGAGTGGATAAAAATCACATTCCTTCATTATAGACTCATCCTGCACACACAGAGAACCTTTACTTCTACTGAGGGTTTCCCCTTCTACCCAAGGTGATTAGAAGACATTCTTTATCAACAGAGATGTCCTAGAATAAACACTCTTCACTAAACATGTTTGTATATAATTCTTTCTGGATCTCACATGATTAATTATAGTGACATCTATCCTTTTGAACTTCATGCAGGTATACCTTGGAAATAGGAAATAAAAACTTAACAGTGGTTGGCTAGACAATGTATTTATGAACTGCATGTAGACTGGAATCTTCTGACCTCATATATTTATGCATGTTATGTTTGTGCAGTTCTAGTTGCAGTACAAAAAGAACTAGTGAGTATAATAATGGCATAGTAGAAAATAAAGATCATTAAAGATTAGATTTCTAACACCACCACTGTGTGTTTGGGGGCAAAATGTTCTTTCAATTACATTATTTATAAAATAATAATGGAAGGAATTTATTTCTAATGGTTCTTAGGAGCATAATTACTAACACATAAAATAACGTATGGCAGAGTATCTACTTAACAATGTTGCCTATAACATTTTTAGATGTCATATTAACTATTATTAGTAAGAACTGTTATTGCATTATAATATGATCTTCAAAATTATTTGACCTCAGTAATCACTTCTATTTTGAAGTTTCATTACTACAGTCTTTAATTTTCTTTTTTTTTTCTTTTCTCCACTTTATTAGGGGGTTGATGACTCACTGTTTACACATGGATACAACATCTCATTTCCCTGAGAGAGGCATCTACAAAAGACTCTCTCCCACAACCTAACTCCTTTTCCATCAACAATATTAGAACTTCCTAATGATGTCTGTAACACAGTCTAAGATATCAGAAAATCATGATTTATTTTCTAATATTCAAAGTAACTTGTAGAATTTTAGGTGACTTCTAGATATCCTCTCTCAAGAGAGTAACTACAAAGTCTTCAATATGTATGTTTAAGGTAAAAATATTGGTGGAATGCCATGTGTCTCAATGGTGAGAGACAAAAATGTATGGAAGACTAAGAGATATCCCAGGATGCCAAGATAATTCACCTGGGGTTGTGCATACTTTGCACTAAGTGCAGCCCAATTAAAATCTAGTTTCCATAACACTGGGGAGTAGTTTTGGTGTTGTGGCATCTTTTCCTCATCCCTTTTGTGTCTCTATTTTTGCTTCTCTCTTTCTACATGAAAACCTAAGGCTAGAGCAGTGAATCCCTGGTGGCAACAAAAGGTAAATAAGTAAAAACAAATGAACAACAACAACAAAAAACTCTAATCTAAGTTTCATCTCTCTTCATTTTTATACCTTACCCCAAGTTCATATATATTCTATTCCAAGGGTTTCCTTATACATTTCTTTGAAAAAATATTTCTAAAAATATTTATTTTGTATATTTCATGAAAGGAGAGAGAAAACCAGGAATTACTCTGATGAATGAGAATCCTGAAGTCAAATTCAGAACCTTACACTTTTAAAACAAAATAAAAAGAACCTCATGCTTGTACATCTAGAATTTTACCATTGCACCACCTCCTGGACTGTGTTTCAGAGTTTTAGACTTTATTTACTTATTTAGTTAAATATTTGTTTATTTATTCCCTTTTGTTGCCCTTGTTGTTTTATTGTTGTTGTTATTGATGTCATCACTATTGGATAGGACAGAGAAAAATGGAGAAAGGAGGGGAAGACAGAGAGAGGGAAAGAAAGACAGACACCTGCAGACCTGCTTCACCACTTGTGAAGTGACCCCCCTGCAGGTGGGGAGCAAGGGGCTCGAACTATTTATTTATTTTTAATTTAATATTATTTTAATTTATTGGGTGTTTAATGGATTACAGTACAGTTATTGGCACAGGAATTTCCCATCTGAGCATGGCAGTTTTCTGAAAAGCACATAATCGCCTTCAGGTTAGCTCTTTTTTCACTCATCATGTATGACCACCTGAAATCCCCGACTCCTCTCCTTGTTCGCTTTCTTCAGTCATTTATCTTGGTGTAATGCACTAATTCCACCCAGTTTTACTTTGTTTCCCCTTTCTGTTCATGCTTCTTTAGTTCTCTCCATGACTGAGATCATCCTGTATTCAGCCTTGTCTTTGTGGTTTATCTCACTTAACATGATTCCTTATTGCTCCATCTACTATGAGGTGAAAAGGGTGACTTCATCTTTTTTAATAGCTGAATAGTATTCCATTTCGGGCTATTAAAAATTGTGCTGCTCAGGTGTCCAACAACAGAAGAGTGGCTGAGAAAGTTGTGGTCTATATACACAATGGAATACTACTTAGCTATTAAAAATGGTTATTTTTTTTTTACCACATCTTGGATGAAGCTTGAAGAAATCATGTTAAGTGAGATAAATTATAAACAGAAGGATGGATATGAGATGATCTCATTCACAGGCAGAATTTGAAAAACAAGATCAGAAGGGAAATCACTAAGCAGAAAATGGACTGTAGTTGGTGTATTACACCAAAGTAAAAGACTCTGGGGTTGGGGGGAGGGTTGGTTTCGGGTCCTGATACATGATGGCAAAGGAGGATCTAGTGGGGAGTTAATTGTTATGTAGAAAAATGGGAAATGTCACGCATATACAAACTATTGTATTTTACTGTTAATTGTAAACCATTAATCCCCCAATAAAGAATTTTTTAAAAATTATGCTGCTATGAACACACATATAAACAAACATAAACTCCAAGTGGATCAAGGATTTGAATGTTAAACTAGAAACTATAAAATATTTAGAGGAGGGGAGTCGGGCTGTAGCACAGCGGGTTAAGCGCAGGTGGCGCAAAGCACAAGGACCGGCATAAGGATCCCGGTTCGAGCCCCGGCTCCCCACCTGCAGGGGAGTCGCTTCACAGGCTGTGAAGCAGGTCTGCAGGTGTCTATCTTTCTCTCCTCCTCTCTGTCTTCCCCTCCTCTCTCCATTTCTCTCTGTCCTATCCAACAATGACAACAACAATAATAACTACAACAATAAAACAACAAGGGCAACAAAAGGGAATAAATAAAATAAATATTAAAAAAAAAAAATATTTAGAGGAAAAAGTTAGCAGAATTCTTTTTAATCTAAGCTTTAAAGGAAAACACAAGTAAAAATAAACCAACAACATAAAATTGAAAAGCTTTTTCAAGGCAAAAGAAACCACCACTCAAATACAGAGAAGGGGGGGGGATATTTACATGAAAAACATTAGACAAAAGATTAATCACAAAAACATACAAAGAGCTCACCAAACTCAGCAGCAACAATAATAGCAACAACAAAACCAGTAACTCCATCCAAAAGCAGGGAGAGAATATGAACAGAATATTCACCAAAGAAGAGATTCGAAGGGCCAAGAGGCATATGAAAAAAATTATCACTAATTATCACAGAAATGCAAATAAAGATAACACTGAGATACCACCCTCACTCCTTGTGAGAATGAGATACTTCAGAAAGGACAGTAACAACAAAGGGCAGGAAGGACTGTGGGGACAAAGGATCCCTCCTGCATGGCTGGTGGGACTGTAAATTGGTTTGGAGAATTCTCAGAATGCTAGAAATGGATCTACCCTACCTATAACCCAGCAATTCCTCTCCTGGGGCTATACCCTAAGGAAGCAGAAACCTATCCAAAGAGGTCTCTGTATACCTATACTCAGGTTTACTTTTTAAATACGTCTATGTGGAAGTTGATTACTTATTACACAACGGTAACATACAAAAGTTCTTCTGCCTTTCTCTTCATTTATAAATTACAAAACTGTTTTGGAAAACACTGCTGATTTACATTTGCCTTCTTTTTCACTGCTCAGATCTGGCTTATGATGGTGCCTTATAATCAAGCCTGGAACTTCAAAGCCTCAAGAATGAAAGTCTTTTAGTAACCATTAAGCTACCTCCCCAGATTTCAGAAATTATCTAGCCAAAATTCTTTACTAAAAATGATACCCATCTAATACCCTCCATGTCATCAATTTTTCCAAAAAGAGAAAGGAGATGTGGATGTATTTATGTATTTACATAATTACAGAAATACCTAGGCATACATTATCTGGAATGTATGTGTGTCTAGACATTCAAGACAAGCAATTATTGCAAAGTGTGTAAAATAACTTCATTTTCTCAGGTAGGACGTGTCTGCTATTTTAATGTTTCTCACGGCGCTGAATCCTATTAGTATGATGTCTTGTTTCATCTGCCAAGGAGGCTAAAAGAATAAAATAAACAAAGTTGAATTCTTAACAACACTTCCCTTTCAGAGTTCTTGCTCATCATTTCCTCAATGTTCCTTCACAGACACAACATGCACACATACACACAAAAATGTGAGGAAGTTAAAAAGAAAAGAAAACCGTTTAGAACAGCTTGACACTTCACATGATAAGGAAAAAAAAAACAAAAAAACAAAACTCACTGGCAGATGGAGGAGACCAGGGTGTGTAGTATCTGAATGTCATTGAGCACAATTCTTGGTGGAAACTGACAGGGTAGCAGATAAATCCATCTTTGGACTCTTCCGTGTGACGACCCCATCTTACTGATTATTTAAGTTTTAGAAAATAAAATCAGTACCAGTCCAAAGGAAAGTTACCCTGATTTTAACAAGTGACCCTAGAAAACCTGATGATTAAAAGTGCCTTCCTTCCATTTGTGATTTTTGCCCCTACTAGTATCAAAGGCTTTGAAATGGGTAGATGGAGCAGTGCATGCAGGCGGGTTCTACAACAGACATTCTAAGGTGTCAACATCAGATGAACATATTCAATATATTTTTTTCAGAATTAGGTGTTCACATCTAAAGATGAGATCAGGATGCTGGGTGGTGGCGCACTGGCTAAGAGAACTAGGACCCGGTTCGAGTCCCGGGTTCCTCACCTGCAGGGGTGTCACTTCACAAGTGGTGAAGCAGGTCTGCAGGTTTTATCTTGCTCACTCCCTCTCTATCTTCCACTCCCCTCTCAATTTCGCTCTGTCCCATCCAAAAAAAAAATCAGAAAAAATATGGCCACAGGAGTACCCCAGCAATAACTCCGGAAGCAAGAGAGAGGCAGAGAGAGAGAGAGAGCGCAAACACCTTATTCATGGTGAGATACTACCTTATTTGGGTCCTAGACCTAAAGTTTATAACTGAGAAGGGAAAAAATCAGAATGACAATAGTTTAGGAAATAAAGGATAAACATGCCTATGGGTGACCAAGATGAGAGCATCTAATTAATTTTATTACTAATTGCTAGTCTGTTTCTACTTAATTCACATTTTATCAATTGTGCTTTAGATGAATTAAGAATAACTGTCAAACAAACAAGCCAGGCTATCTAGACATTGCAGATGCAAAGTGCGAGGTTAGGAGGGTCATGAGAACCTTAGTCTACAGAATTCATTCTGCTTTAATTAAGTAACACCACTTAAGTTTACAGAGATTGGCAGATAGATATTTAATTATGGGTATACGTCCAATTTAATATACCAGCGCTAGTCAGCATGTATGAATAGATATAAAATATTCAAATTAAATAGAAATATTTCTTTAATTTCTTATAACCATGCAGCTGTTTTCAACACTCAGAACTTCATTGTTGCTACTAACAAAGACAATTCCCTCTAAATTCCATTGCTGCCAGGTCAGGCTAGAAATTGAAATTCCATTGAAATTCTGAACCTTTGGCTAGTGAAATAACTCATTTGAATAATGTGTTTTGTCATGTGAATGACCAGGTTCAAGTTCAGCCCCCACCACGTGGAAGGAAGTTTCTATGCTGTGGTGTCATCTTCTCCCTTTCCCCACTCTCTCCTCTCCCTGTGTCAACAAATAAATAAATAAACAAAATAATGAATGACTGAAAAAATACATCCTCAGCCTCTGCAGCTGGAATAATAGTTCAGCTGGTAAAGCATCAATCCTGTATGCCTAAGGCTCCAGTTTTAATTCTCAAACTGCAGGTTATCAAAGTGGTGCTGCTCCAGTTTCTCTCTTTCTCTCTGTCTGCCATGAATCTCTCATAAGTAATAAATATATCTTTAAAAACAAATCCTGTGCTTCTGCAAAAGAAACTTTCTGTATCTCCTCATGCACATTTGTACTTGCAATGGGCCAAATCCTGTAAAATCATCCCCACTCTTCCTCAGGACCTGAGTTGTCAGTTGGATTGAAAAGAAAATTCTCAGAACTTCCATCTGGGAATCAGTGCATCATTTCAGTATTCTCAGCAGCTGCCAGAATCCCACGTAGTTGCTGGCAGGGGAGCTTCTTTCCACCCACAGTGAGAAACAGCCTTGGCAGAGCAGTTGAATCACCATGGCAACCATGCTCTGGGACTCAGAATCTGCTCCCAACAATCATCTTTTAAGGCTGAGGATTCTGCTGCTGCCCCTCACCTTGATCTTATTATACCTTACATGAGAAACCACTCCTTTAAATGAATATCAGTAAAAACAGAACAAGGAGCTCTGGAACCAAAGAAAAATATACATTTCTTGAGAAAATACATTCTTAAGAAAATACATTTCTTGAGAAAAATCTCTATAAAAACAGCAAAGCCTACTTTGCACAAAAAACATTTTCAACATTAGATGCTATGAAGAATAGTCATTCACCTATAAATAGAGAGGATGGTTCAATGTTGAAAACAATATTTACATGTCATAGATATTGCCTATATACACAATGAAGCATTTCTCATATCAAGCTCCTACTGTATTTTATAAAGTAAATGAACATAGACTATGCCTTCTGTTTTTATAGAATAAGAAATGTAACAAGCATCTTTTCACCATACTCTGAAACAATAGCTTTCATTCAATGTTTAGTGAGATTATGGATTGCCTTGTCTTATGTTCAAAGAAAATGGACACTCCCAAGACATTGTCTTCATTAAAAAAAAATTTTTTTTTGATAATTTTACTTCCATTCAGAATTTTACAGTAAAGGCAAGCTTCTATCTTTGGTCATTCCACAAAACACAGCTACATAAACAAAGGAAATAAATGCTAATTTTTTTGTAATTTTATTTATTTATCTTCCCTTTTGTTGCCCTTGTTGTCTTTTTTTTTTTTTATTGTTGTTGTAGTTGATGTCGTTGTTGTTGGATAGGACAGAGAGAAATGAAGAGAGGAGGGGAAGACAGAGAGGAGGAGAGAAAGACAGACACCTGCAGATCTGCTTCACCACCTGTGAAGCGACTCCCCTGCAGGTGGGGAGCCAGGGTTCGAACTGGGATTGTCATGCCGGTCCTTGCGCTTAGCGCCACCTGCGCTTAACCCGCTGTGCTACCGCCTGGCTCCCATAAATGCTAAATTTATTGAGAAAGACATGGCAGATACACAAGTGAAATGAAAGGCCTACATAATGAAGGGTCTTAGACAAGAGATTGACATGAGCATGTGACATGAAATTTGGCAATTTATTTCCTGATAAATTTTTCCTACTACCATTTATCAGTAATTTGACTTCCTCTCAACTAATCTATAGTATCACCTTTGCCATTGCCAAGACTCCCAAGTAGGTCTGTTTGTGGGTCATTCACTGTTTGATCAGTCTAGCTGTCTATTAGTGAGCCTTGCAGTGTGTTTTGATTTGTAATAGAAGAAATTCTCCCAATTTTTTCCTCTTCTTCATGTGTATCATGCTAATCAATGTCCCATTACATAACCCTAAATAACAGGAACAGTTTGACCCCACATTGTGATTTTGATTGGTAATTTTTATAACAGATCTAGTAAAATTGCAAAAAATTTTGGTGCTCCTCTGAAATTATTTTCAGCTCATTAATTATTTTGAGTTGATTAGGAGGATAATAACATGAAAATGTTGAGATTTTTTTCTTTATATTGTTTGAAATTTTCAATTTATCTTATTCTGTTAGGTAAAGTACAGCAAGAAGATTAGAGCATTGCTAAAACACATCTTTTTTATTACTTCACTGGAAGTTTAATGGTATACAGTTAAAATGTATGAATGTCCTTAAATTAAAAAAAAAGCAGATGTCATATTTTACCTCTAAGCATGATTAATAATAAGTTATAAACTGTTGATTTATTGGTTGGAGAACGTCTCTTTAATTTTGAATTCCATAATAGGTTTTTCCTAACTGTTGGAGTATTTTTCCTTTAATTGCCATTTCAATAGTTTTTTTGTAATTTAAACTAAACTTGTATTTTTCCCCAAGACCCAACTGTGTCATACTGTGTTTTTTAATATCGCTGAATTTGTTGTGCTAATAATAATAATATTTCAATACTTCTGCATTGGTGAATTCATTACAAGTATAGTTACTGAGCTTTCACAAGGTGACAGGCACTATGGTATTTTCTGGTGTTGTGTAAGTAAAAAAAAAAACAAAAATCAAAGAAAATATCAAGACCTGTGTTTTCATTCTAGAGGTGGGAGACAGATAATAAAATACCTAAGTAATCCCTATGAGTCTGTGGAAAGTGCAAATAAGAGAGACCAAAACAGGAACAAGAGAGGAAAGAAATAATGGTATAGGAATGGCAATACAGTTTACCTGGGAGGGTACTTGCTTCGGCAGCATATAACCCAAGTTCCAACCCAGTCTTTAATCTCAATGGGAAAAGTTTCAGTGCTGTGGCGTCTTTCATTTTATCCTTCTGTCTCAGTCTATCTGAAAACATTAGCCAAGATCAGTGAAGCTCCAGTAACAGGAAGGAAGTTAAGAAGGAAGGGAGGGAGAGGGGGAGGAAGGGAGGAAGGGAGGAAGGGAGGAAGGGAGGAAGGGAGGAAGGAAGAAAGGAAGGAAGGAAGGAAGGAAGGAAGGGAGGAAGGAAGAAAGGAAGGAAGGAAGGAAGGAAGGAAGGAAGGAAGGAAGGAAGGAAGGAAGGATAGTTTTGGCCAGTAGTAAAGAAATGAGGGAAGGAATAAATTAGATGATGTCAGAAAGAAAGAAAGGGAGAAAGAGAAAGAAAAGGAAAGAAAAGAAAAGAAAAGAAAAAAAAAAGCCCGAGTGGTGGCACACCTGGTTGATCACACATGTTACAATGCACAAGAACCCAGGATCAACCCCCGACCCCCCAACCTGCCAGGAGAAAGCTTCGAGAATGTTGAAGAAGGACTGCAAGTGTCTCTCTTGCTCTCTCCCTATCTCCCCTTTATCTCTTGATTTCTGACTATCTCTATCCAATAAATAAACAAGGATAGTAACAAAATTAAATACATTTTAAATCTGTATATTTTACATACACACATATTGTTTTGATAATTTCAATAGCTTTACAAAAGCTGTTTTTTATCAAAATTCATATTATTTAGTCTACCGTAATACTAAGAGTCTGTGTTTAATTACATAAGGCAACAAGTTTGAGAAAAGTCTCTAATTTGAAAGAAGGAAACCAAACTAAATAAACACAAAGATTGGAGAGAAATGAGAGACAGAGCTGGTAGATGATAGAATTTAAAAAGGAGACTAACAAATAATCTTCCCAGGGCCCGGAGGTGGCATACTTGCTTAAGTGTACACATGTTACAGTTCTCAAGAACCCAGGTTCTAGCCCTGATCCCCCACCTGCAGGGGGAAAGCTTCACGAGTGGTGAAACAGGTCTGCAGATGTACGTCTTTCTGTTTCTCTCCCTATCTTTCCTCCCCTCTTAATTTCTCTGTCTCTATCCAATAATAAATACCTGAACAAACAAATACTTAAAAAAAATTCCCGTGGACTGGGAGGTGGCACAGTGGATAAAACACTAGACTCTCAGGCATGAGGTCCTGAGTTGAACCCCTGGCAGCACATATACCAGCGTGATGTCTGGTTCTTTCTATCTATCCTCCTATCTTTCGCATTAATGAATTTAAAAAAATTATCTTCGCCTACAATATAATTAGGCACATTGCATGCTTAAGATAATAAAAGGTGATAAAACTAGGTGACTTGTGAAAATGGTTAAAAAGCTCTCATTAAGGGGTGTGTTTGTGTGTGTGTGTGTGTGTGTGTGTGTGTGTGTGTGTGTGTGTGTTTAAAGCTTACATTTGAATGAAGAGGCCAGAGGACAAAGAATAATTAATTTATGACAAAGTAAAACAAAAAGATAAAAATGAAAATTGGAGAGAAAAGAAAAGCAATTTAGGAGATCTGATGCGCACTTTGAGTGCCAAGGACTCAGTGGTAGGTTATATGACTTTTATATGTGAGGCTTTGGGTTTGATCCCCAGAACCACATACTATAGAGGGGCCCTCTCTCTTATAAATAAATAAATAAATAAACAAATGGAATGAGAGCAGATAGCATAATAATTATGCAAACTATTATGTTATGCAGACTCTCCTGCCTGAGGCTCCAAAGTACCAGGTTCAAGCCCCTGCACCACCATAAGCCAGAGCTGAACAGTGCTCTGGTAAAAAAAAAAAAAAAAAAAGTCAGAGAAAATGAGAATCATTAAAAAAATCAAGTAACACAAAATGGTTTTCTAAAATGAAGAACATTGACCTCTTAATTAATAGGATATCCTTACGGCAATGATTCCTTTCCTGCCATCCTGCTTTCCACCATTATCCCTCAATTCCTCATAGTTTCTCAGCAGCACCAATATCACAAGAAAGGAAGAGTCTTGCCTGGTATTGGAATATGTGGTCACCAGGTCTTTTCACATTACAGCGCTTGTTATCATGGATAGTAAGTGTCTTTACTATCAAATACATTGTCAGACAATGTATATACTGAATTACTAGCTAACACTTAAAACAAATTATTTCTTTCTAAGCACCACCCTATAAAACTTTTAACACTTCAATTTAGTCTCAGAATCTGTAAGTGTCCATGAGAATGTAAGTGTCTTAGAGTAAATGGTGACTTTCTCTTTACCTACTGTACAAGGAAAACAGGTCCCTTTGGTAGAAGTAGTACAGTCACAGTTAATTCAACACTTGAGTATGCTACAATGATTTCACGTGTTTTCAATACTTGTGATAGCCACAATGGATAACAAAAGTACAACCAAAATTTAATATTCAGTGAATGTATTTTTAACAACTACTAGTTCTATATTTCCTGCAGAGGAGTGGAAAGTATGTCACCTCCACACTAGTAAGTAAAAAAAAAAAAAAAAATAAATAAATAAAATAAAATATTTGCATCTTTTCCAATTTTTTTGAAAAATATTCTAAATATCAGTTTTGTTGTAATATTTTGAATATACAGTTAGATTTAAAAAGACAAAGTATTTTAAACAAATATGAGTGGCAATGGTCTTGAAGTTTAAAATTATTCAAATTAGAGTAGATAAAGTTGACTGGCATGTGAGGAATTACGTAATAGAAAACTATGTAATAGGTCAAATGTGTGCCTTTAAATAATAAGTTAAAGTCTACAAAATAACACACCTGGATAGTACACCTTCTTTATCCTGTGTGCAACATATGTTAGAGGCCAGCAACCATTGTATCAGATGTAGTTTTGATGCTACAGTGTCATTCTCTCTTTCAGTATTCCTCTCTATCTTATAAAGTCATTCCGGGGATATGAAGTCCCAGCTATGCCAAAATACTAGAGAAACAAAAACTTTACACTGCATGGTTTACAGCAAAACATACATCAAAAAGGACAGTAACAACAAAGGCTAGAGAGGTTGTGGGGACAAAGGAACCATTCTGTACTGCTGGTGGGAATGTAAATTGGTCCAACCTCTGTGAAGAGCAGTCTGGAGAACTCTCACAAGGCTAGACATGGACCTCCCATATGACCCAGTAATTCCTCGACTAGGGATATTCCCCAAGAACTCCATAACACTCAACCAAAAAGATATGTGTACATCTACGTTCATAGCAGCACAATTCGTAATAACTAAAACCTGGAAGCAACCCAGGTGCCTAACAATAGATGAATGGCTGGGAAAGTTGTGGTTTATATACACAATGGAATACTATACAGCTATTTATAACAATGAACCCACCTTCTCTGACGCATCTTGGATGGAATTGGAAGGAATTATGTTAAGTGAGATAAGTCGGAAAGACAAAGACAAGTATGGGATGATCCCACTCATAAACAGAAGTTGAGAAAGAATAACAGAAAGGGAAACTCAAAGCATGATCTAACTGAGTTTGGAGTAGGGCATCAAAATAAAAATCTCTGGGTGGAGGGTGAAGGTGAGGGTAGATGTTTGGATTCACTGGGGTGAAGGTGGGGGGATGATGGGACACAGTCTTCTGGTGGTGGGAACTGTATTTATCTACACTCCTATTAACTTGTAGTCATATAAATAACTAATTTATATGGGGGGGAGAAATTGATTGAATGTCTCAGACATTTTAATGCACAGACCATAGGTTTAGTCTTTAAAATGTTGGCTCTCCTAAAAGCTTAGACCAAGGACAACAGAAGCAAATGGCAGCATTACTCTATAAGACACAGCTATGTACAAATAATATCAAAGGATATAAATTATGGTAGTGGATATAAATTATGGCAGCAAATCATAACAAAGGGATTTTCAAAGTTAACCCAATTACCAAATAATTTGGTTACAGCAATAACTATCCATTGCCTTCTAAATGTTAAGACAGAAGGAGCTTCCCACTTTCTCTATAGAGCCTGTATTTCCCCCAGTCCTCCTGGAACCTCTAGGGTGGGGCTCATTTTCCTGCATGCTTCTCTCAATTCATACCAAATAACAGTGTATCTGCTGATCCCAACCTAATCAACGCAATGAGTACCACCACAGCATGCTTCATTTCAGACTGTGTTCAGAGACATTAGACGTGGAAGGTCAACACTTCAGTCTCACTACTCGGGTGAGCCATATCCTTTCATAGGATTCTCTAATTCCATTTCAGTTGGTTCACTTCCTAACAAAGTCCTGAAACATAGATATAGACTAGGTTCCTTGAGATAGGACATATGTTCACATGTATCCATAAATTAGGGCAAAATATATACCTGAAAGCAAAAGTACAAAATAGTCTGCAGTTTCTCAGTATATGCAGCAAGCAAGCAGAAAGACCTAAAAAGACATCATAAAGTTCCTAATGCAATAGTGTCTACTTAGACATAGATACCTTCCTCACCTACTTCCTATTATACTTCACTCACTCACTCCAAAGCTAACCTTATCAAAGCAAGGACTGCAAAAGCTGAATAAGGGCAAAAGACTGGCATACTTTAACAATGACTGTTTAGTCACTATCAGGCCACCCCATCAGCTGGGGCCCTATTCGAGGAGTCCTGAGAATCCCAAACAGACATGATGGGCCTAGGCCTTGAATAAATCCCTCTCTCCATTGTTACCAGTCTTCTCTATCAGTAACAACAAAACAGATCCCTTTGTGGGCCTTCACAGGACCTTGCACTCAACTTGGATCAACAACAGTAGAGAATGTTCCATCTTTCAAAGGGAGGATGGACAACATACTCTATGCTAAACTTGAGGAAGATAGGTCTTGAAATTGGGGCAGTTTGGAATGTTCCTACTCATGATCAAAGAATGTGAGTTCAGATCTCTAGGGATGCGGAGGTCACATAGGCTCCTAAGCTGAATATGGGCCCCAAATCAGATCAAATCGATGGGGTTTACAGTCAACAATATTTATACACTTTTCCCATATTTGGGAGCTACTCTCTTCCCTGATCCAGCTTTCTGGTCCCTTTTCCAGCCATGACATCATCTCCCCAGACAATAACTTGGATCCACCTGGATATCAGATGTCAGCCTCAGAAAAAAAAAAACCCAAAAAAACTAGTACAGTCATGGGCCCTTTGGAATATAACTAAAATAAGACTATCTACAAAACGGAGACCCCCAAATCTTCATCTGAAATTTTCTAACCTCTAGTTTCATGATTAGTCACCAGTTTGTTCTGCATTATATCTTAACACCTTTTCAGCCACCAGGTTCTAGATGCTACCATGATACTAACTGGACTTCCCTGGGCAGATACCCCACCAATGTGTCCTGGAGTTCTTGTTTTCCCAGAGCTCCACTTCACTAGGGAAAGAGAGAGACAGGCTGGGAGTATGGATCGGCCTATCAACACCCTTGTTCAGCAGGGAAGCAATTTCAGAAACCAGACCTTCCACCTTCTGCACCCCATAATGATCTTGGGTCCATACTCACAGAGGGATAAAGAATAGGAAAGCTATCAGGGGAGGGGATGGGATATGGAGTTCTGGTGGTGGGAATTGTGTGGAGTTGTACCCCTCTTATCCTACAGTTTTTGTCAGTGTTTCCTTTTTTAAATAAAATTTTTTTTAAAAACCTTCCTCATAGTTAACCCTTTAATAACATGCTAACATTCCGAATATAAGTTTAAACAACCCCAAAATTTTTTTCCACTTTACTAGCACCTTATTTAAGTATAATATTAAACTAAACAAAGTATGAAGGACAAGTATCTCAGCAGTCTCAAACCAGCAAACTCAAACGGTAAGTTTTAATGTTAAGTATGGGTTGTCTGAAAAGTTGTGCAACATCTTTGCATAGAAAAACAGAAAAATACATCATGACTTTTCCAACAACCCAATATTTGAGTTGCTGTTACAATGTTGTCGTTAAACCCATTAGTTCTTAATTTTAAAAAGAAGTGCCGAAAGAAAGAAAAGAATACTCTGCAAATTAGAACTATGAAATTTGGAGGTTGTCTATACACCCTCCTAAGTTTATGGTTGGTTATCAAAATTGCCAGGTATTTTTTGTCAAAAGTACAAATCCTATTGAAGTCATGTGTTTTAATCAAGTGCTTCAGTTTACTCTGTTGTGTAGATGTACAAGTATAGCACTCTCTAGAAACCAGGCAGCATTACATAAAATCATATTAAATTCCTAGCATTTTAAAGCTAGTTGATAAACTAGTTACACATAAAATACAAAGATTAAGAATTATTTATCTTGGGAGTCGGGCAGTAGTGCAGCAGGTTAAGCGCACATGGCGCAAAGCGCAAGGACCTGCATAAGGTATCCTGGTTCGTGCCCTGGGCACCCCACCTGTAAGGGAGTCGCTTCACAGGTGGTGAAGCAGGTCTGCAGGTGTCTGACTCTCCCCCTCTCGGTCTTCCCCTCCATTTCTCTCTGTCCTATCAATGACAACATCAATAACAATAACAATAATAACTACAAAACAATAAAAAACAAGGACAACAAAAGGGAAAAATAAATAAATATAAAAAAGAATGATTTATCTTAACAGCTTTGAACATTATGCAGAATAAATGATTTATGGCTAATGACAGCAATGAGTGTTTCAGACAGTTTCAAGACATGAGAGGCCATACCAACATTGTTAATGTATTGATTGGTGTGATCACCACATAAAGGGAGTATGATCAGATACAGGAGACTTTTCAAATGAATACTGGGAGTTTATATTAAAAAGCATGATATGGAAAAATTCATATTATGTGAGTTTCTCAGAATAAGAATTATATGTTTCATTTTGAAATGCCTTACTATGGAAACTTTTAATACTAAAATAAATTATACAGATGGTTTAAAAAAATGCATCACTAATTTTAGAACATTCTGGTCTGGTCAACATGACTTAGCAAGAATGTTTTGATTAATTAAACTTTCTTTCCTATGGCAGAGGAGTTAATTGCTTTAATAATGATGAGAGCCATACTCTTCTGACTGGGATAAATAAGCCCTTAGGGTGAGGAAACAATCAAGTGGAGACAAGTTTCTGATATCTAATCAGAGCAATTCTTGGAAGGAAAAACCATGGAGAAACATCTTGATGTTTGGAGAACACCTTAAAACCCTTATCTCTCCATGTAATGCATGAGTTAATTAACATAGAATATAAATGTTCTCCTTACTACCTCACTACATTGAAATCTTTGCTCAAATACTGCTTCTGTGTTTGTTTTTCTGGTGTTTTTTCCACCTATGCCTTACAAGAGGTGCCAAAAATGGATTAAACCAAAAATTTATAGTTTTTCACTTTCACGAGCAAATGATTTAAATGGAATCATTTTTACTTGAGGTCAGTTAAGCAGATGCAGAAAAGATGAATGGGACTAGAGTCATCTCAATGCTTGATTAAACTGGAGGTCTGTGATGGTTTCTTTTACTAAATGCCTAGTGCTGTGGATTTTCCAGGAATATCTCATCTGTCCTTTTAAATTTTTTGTTTTATTCATTCATTTATTTATTTTGTATAAAGACAGGGAGTACTTGAGAGGAAAAGGGGAAATAGAGAAACAGAGAGATATCTGCAGCACTGTTTCACTATTGTTCTTCCCCTGAACCTGGAGGTTGAACTCACTTCTTTGAGCATTGTAACCTGTATACTCTACTGAGTGTATTACCACCCAGCCCCAATCAAGTGGCCTTTTCAAATGTCTTAAGCTGTCTAACAGTAGAGTGAGATCTAATGAATAGTTTGTATAAAAGCAAGAGCTCCAAGATTGAAAAAAAAAAGTCTGAGTTTTCAATCACAAAGTCACTCCTCAATCCAGAAGTCACTCCTCCCTACCTCCCTTTTGTTGAAATTATTGGGTCCCTCAACAAAATGTAAAAGTTGTGAAATCAAAAATTGTTATTTTATTCTTCATTTTGACATGTTCACTTCCTAAAATAATATTCAACATATCATAGATGTTTAAATAACATCACTGGATAAGTGAGGTCATGGAAAAATTAATAATAACCAATTTGGATTATGACATGAAGAGATCATATTCTCAAACCTCTCACCAGATCTATACTGGATATGAATATCAGAATCATGGTAGTTTTCTACTTTCTGGATAAGAAGAAACTTGGAGAGTTGTTACTATAATACATTTTCTTCTTTTTTTAAAGTCCCATAAAATCACACAAAAATTTCCTTAATTTGTCTTTAAAAATAACTAGTAGAGAGTGTCTGGGAAGAGATTTCAAATACCTTCATACAGTGTATTATTACCTTAAGTCTGTACTCGAATAAACTAGGGTTAGGCTATCTATCATGCAATATCATGCAGTTAAACTAGTTTTTTTGGCCATCCCAGGATTGTAATAAATATATTTACCTTTTTAATTCTACTTGACTAATACATCATACAAAGAGTTACCAATAGAGATATTTACCAAATAATACATCATACAAAGAGTTACCAATATAGATATTTACCAATTTGAAATAAAAGCACATATTTTTATACCAGAGCAAAAAGGAACCTATAGAAAATTCAGTGAGCCTCAACACGAATGAATTATAAGTTAGAAAACAAGCCACAAACTGATGACATTAGCAATAAAAGTAAAAATCAGTATCCAGAAAGTAAACTAATTTAGGAAAAGAAAATATAACTTCTTTCTTTTTTAAAAAATATTTATTTATTTCCTTTTGTTGCCCTTGTTTTATTGTTGTAGTTACTGTTGTTACTGATGTCGTTGTTGTTGGATATGACAGAGAGAAATGGAGAGTGGAGGGGAAGACAGAAAGGAGAGAAAGATAGACACCTGTAGACCTGCTTCACAGGTTGTGAAGTGACTCCCCTGCAGGTGGGGAGCCGGGGGCTCGAACCAGGATCCTTACTCCGGTCCTTGCGCTTTGTGCCATGTGCACTTAACCCGCTGCACTGCTGCACTACCACCCAACTCCCATCTTTTTTTAAAGATCTTTTTTAAAAAAATATTTATTTATTTATTTATTTATTTATTTATTTATTTATTTATTTATTAACAAGGCACTGCTTAGAGCTCTAGTTTATCAATGGTGCTGACATCTGAACCTAGAACCTGGGAAATCCTTTGCATAACCATTATGCTACCTCTCCAACCAGATAATATAATTCTTCTTAAAGTAATTCATCACAAATTATTTAATAGTTTCAATATTATCTCACATGATTTTGAAGAAATTAATTTTCAAAGTATTGTTTTAAAATAATGTGCTATTTGAGATACAAAACAACTTTGACTTCCTGACATACCTATTTTTTATCTTACCTCACATATTACTAGTCCAAAAGTTGGAAGAGTTATCTTAAATATTAATGGACTATGTCACTTTCCTCTTTTAAGTCTTTCATTAACTTTCCATTATTTTTATTTACTATTATACTTTATAGGCATTCCCTACAAATCAGAATGCTGTTAGTGTCATTTCTCAACATACATGACTTGACTCACAACACATCACCACCATCAGATATCTTTCAATTCCTTGAAGACAAGCCTTCACACTCATGCAGTTTAGTTCCCTCTGTCTTGCTTGCTCATTTTATGCTCTTCCTGAGTTACTCTTGTTTGCAGTATTTCTCTTTCATGAAAATAAAAACAGTTAATTAAGTGGATTAAATTGGAGACTTTGAAGCCTCAGTCTTGAAAGTCCTTTTGTATAACCATCATGCTCTCTCACACCCTAAACCAAAATTTTAACTTAAAACAATTTTTTAATTATCTTTATTGAATAGTGACAACCAGAAATTGAAAGGGAAGGAGGAGATAGGGAGAGAGACCGAAACACCTGCAACACTGCTTCACCATTCACAAAGTTTTCCCCTTGCATGTGGGATCTGGGGGCTCAAACCCAGGTCCTTGCACATTATAACATGTACGTTCAACCAGATGCACCAGCACTCGACCCCCAATATTTTTTAAAGAATGTATTGATCATGGTTTCTTCAAAGCTTCACTCTACAAAGGTGAAAAGATGGTGTCATCTGCCGATACACAGAATTATCACATGTATATCACTTTTAATAAAACTAGAAAATATTTTAAACATAACTGAAAAATATAAAAATATCCTTAAAATTAAACAACTTTAATAACTACAAGCTATTTCTAATTATGAATAGTTGTAAAAGAAATGCCAGAAAATAAAAATGTTTTTTTATTTCATAATTAATATACAAAGTTTGGCATGAAACAAAATTTAGAATCATGTCCTGAAACATTAAGTTAAAGTGAATACATTAAAATACATTTCTTGAGGGTCGGGTGGTAGTGCAGTAGCGCATTAAGTGCACATAGCTTGAAGCACAAGGATCCTCATGGGGATCCCAGTTCCAGCCCCTGGCTCCCCACCTGGAGGGGACTCCTTTCACAAGCAGTGAAGGAGGTCTACAGGTGTCTTTCTCCCCGCCCCCCCCCCCACAATTTCTTCCTCTCCTCTCTCAATTTCTCTCTGTCCTATCCAACAACAATGACAGCAATAACAACAATGGTAAACAACAAGGACAACAAAAGGGAAAAAAATGGCTTCCAGGAGCAGTGGATTCGTAGTGCAGGAATAGGAGCCCCAGTGATAACCTTTGAGGCAAAAACAAAGCAAAACAAATACATTTCTTACATCACAGCTTCTCACTATATATGTTAGATAATGAACCAAATCTTTTCTTGATGATTATATTCTGTTTTACCACATAAAACAGGAAAATGTTCAGAATAGATTGCTAGCAGTTTATTCACAATTTGTTAGCAGGAAAATTCTTCTGTGGTCTCAAAGTACTGTTAGAAGCACCTGAATTTCATACATTTGGAGATAGGCAAAATGTTATTACTTCAAAATAACAATGTCATTTCTGTAAGGACTATCTTTTTTCAAGAAACAGGGACTTTAAAAGACTAAACTGCATATTTAAATCAACAGAATTATTTTCTCTTTACTCCCTCTCTCCACCTCTAATTCCTCTCCTCTCATCAGAAGACCTATTTTCATATGTTCGGCTCCCTAAAGCTCAGATGAGTATTTGCTCAGAACCTCTAGTAAATCCTTTTAAATAACAAGAAAATGTTGATTTTTATATGAGTAAAAAAAAAATAAGTCTGTCATTTTGTCTCTTTTATTGCAATTAGTATGAGCACCAAGATCACAAAATATAGAGCACCATTATTTTTAATTAGTGATTTTTCACTACTGACTAAATTATATCATACCCCCCAAAGCTAAATATGTTCTGGCTTCTTTTGATCATACCCGACATGAGTCCTTGGTAGTAGGGGTGAAAAATATAGGCTTGGTCCATTAAAAAGACTACAAAGAAGCCATGTTCTAACAAAATATGCCTTTTAGCTATTTTTGTATTCTGCTCACCACAGGGCACATCTTCAAGCAAGCTGAGTGTTTGTAGGAAAATCTGCACTTCATATACATCTTTTTATTTCTATTTGCTAGCCCCCAGAATTTTATGAATACACACAAAGCTCATTTAAAGTTCCTGCCTGTCATGTCTAGCGGCTGGGAAATGACAGTTAAAATGGCTCCAAAAGTAATAGAATGCCCACAGGAAACTGAAAAATAAAAATGTTCAGTAAATCGGTGGATTTTTTTATAATCAAAATATACTCTACTGATAATACTCCTGTATTACAATTTGAATGTTTTTCCAATCTGTTTATGAAATTAGTGTCTAAAGACTTGTACACCTTTGTATATCCACCATTTCACAAATTTTAGCTCATAAACACAGTATGCATGAATTACTGCCTAGGACTTATCTCCTCTCTTCTTTGATGCAGATTTGTGTTGCTTAAGTTACTGAAGAACAAAAACACTTTAAAATGTCTATCCTTCATTTTTAACATGTTGTTTAACCAGATTGTAATGGAATCATAAAGCTTAACCTGAGGAGATACTAGAAGTAAATTCTGTGATGCAAAGAAAAACAGTAATTTCTGTCTTTGGTAATGAGCAGTCATTAATGAGTTGTAATGGAAAATATCTGTCCTAAATTAGTAGAACTGTGTTATTTTATTTATTTATTTATTTATTTTTGATAGCTAGAACTTACTTGAACTTTTGTGGTATTTTCAAATCTAGTTTGGAAAAGCAAGATCTAATTTAAAAAAAGAAAAAAACACACATTTGTAGTTTCTTTAGGATACAGGCAGATTTTATTACATTTACAGCTAGCTATTTTAATAAACTCACCAGCTAATGTTTTTCTCAAATTATCAGAAAGTCCTAGGTTAGATAATCTCTAAAGATACTGCTTACTAAATAAATTCAATATTTATAATTAAAACATAGTAGAAGACTGTTTCCTATTTAGGATGAAAAACTGACGACACCTCGCACAGATTCAACAAGTATATATAATTAAATTTAAATAATTGAAAGGATTATTTTAATCTAGCACATCTGAAAATGTTCCTGTTGAAACTGAACTTGGAAGTGAGAGAAAGCAAAAAGAGTGGAGGGTGTTTTAAATTGTTTTAATTAATGACTGAAAAAAGGTATAGTAACTGATTTTCTTTCAGTACTCAAATGTGAGCAAGATACATAAATAACTTATATAACTATGTAACTCATAATGCAGAATATCTTCACTCTTAAAATATCTTCACTCTTAAAAATAACAAAATGGTTAATAAGCCTGTTACATTATGTAGTTAATATTCTGGGAGAAGAGGTTTGCTTATGAGATTCTAAATAATACCTGTAGTTGCTGCTATTTTCTTATACACAGATGATACACATGTCAAAGATTGTTTTCCAGTAACTTAAGAACCATAGTCAAACTTTTTTTTTTTTTAACAACTAAAACTAAATGAGGAAAATACAGGGGAAATATGCTTGCAAAACTGACCATGGAACTCTCATGACTGGAAAGACTCTTCCAGAAGAATTTGGACTCTATGCTCTATCCTACACAAATACATGGAAGCAAGAGTCAGTGTCAGGTTTTCTCACTTTCTCAGCATTATCTTGGTTGACTGGATCCAGATTTTCTATATTAAAAAAAAAAATTAACAAATTCCAAGAAAAAAAATCTATAACATTACTTAGAGGTTCTAACAAATTCAGCAGTACAGTCCATACATAAATACTTGTTTCTAGTTACTTCAACTAAATTAAAGTCAGAATGGTTGAGATTTCAGAGGCCAGAGCAATGATTAACAAGCACTGGAGAAATAGTTCAATTGGCACTGAACTTGTACACCCAAGGAGATTCTCCTTTGACCGCTAGTACTGTAGGTGTCAGAGTAATGATCTGACTTTTCTATTCTTCAGTCTCTTGTGGGTCATCCTTCTGCTGCCCTCCTCTTTCTCCTCTTTCTTGTACTTAATAAATAAAACATTTTTAAAAGGAAAAACAGGAAAGTGAGCAAAATATCTGAAACAAGATGGAAAAATAATACAGACACATAATCTATCCGAACCTAATAAGCCTTTCTTTCAAGGAATTTAACCTGAATATGGTAGGTGAAATTTGAGTAAAAGGAAATGGCTAAAAGGATTAATCTGGACAAAGGTCACATGATGAGTAAATACTAGCAGGAGACAGAGGTTAAAGAGTGGTAATTAGTGAGAAAATAGACTGAATTGAGAAGCATGTATGCACTTGCTGAGATGAATAACGGAGAAAAATTCAGCTGAAACTGGAAAACACATCTGTGGATAAGGAAATTTCCTAATTACCTAATAGGCACTTGGGAGTTCTAGCAAGTTGTTAGAGTGAAACAGAAAATGAAGCTAGTCGCTGTTTGTTGGTGCAAAAGTATGGGAAGGAAAAAATTGTATTAAAAAGAAGTACAAATATAAAAATGCTAAAATGTATATTGCCAGTCATAGAGAATTTTTATAAAGTGATAACAAGAGGAGAATAAATGATGCCATATGTTGAAGATGAGTTATGAACAATAAAGCTTCAGACTATAATGTCAGTTTGAAAGGTGAAGTAATTCAATTGACTCCAAGATTTCAGCTGCGGTAAAATTAACAGGACTATATTTAAAACGGGGGGGGGGGGGTTTGTATGAAAAGATAATGAGCTCTAGTTATTGTTGTCAGCCTTACTAGTTTATTTTATTAATTTTTTATCTTAAAAAATGAGTCCAGGGAATAAGAGATTACTCACTCAATAGAGCTCAAATATTAGCATGCCCAAGGACCTGGATTTGAGTCCCTCTGCCACACTTGAGGAGGGTGGGGGTGAGCAGGAGGCCTTAGAAGTAGTGGGCCAGTGCTGCAAGTGTCCTTCTGTCTCTCTTTACTTCCATGCATCCCTATTTCTCTCTGCCTATCACTATCTATTGAAAGAAATAAGGACCTATTACATTTGGAAATGGCATAAGCATGCAGGCTCTGAGCTATAGCAATAACCTTGGTAGTAAAATAAAATCAAAGTTAGGAAAAAAAGATAGTATCTGAAACCAAACTTATTGTTTTGTTCTTCTATGAATTTAATCTATTGCTTTTTTTATTTTGCCTATTTACTTTACATGCTATCAGTTTCTAATCTTTCAAATACAAACATGAAAACCACCATCATCACATTCCAATCACTATCCAAATATACCTAGTCCTGAAAACTTTTAAGATCCACAAAAAAGATCACTTTTTAAAAAAAGTTTTAATCTTTATTTATTGATTGGATAGAGACAGTCAGAAATCGAGAGGAAGGGAGAGAAACAGAGAGACATCTGCAGCCCTGCTTCACCACTTGTGAAGTGACCCCCCAGTTTACCAAAACAATCCCAGTTTCATCATTAAAAGTACCTGCTTTCATTCTTCAGCGTGACCTAGTATGGATGACAAACTTTTTTAATGAGAATGCTCATTTCTCTCTAATGGCAATCAGACAGTCCTAATGCTTACTTCATTCTGAAGTAATCTGTCAAAAGTGTTCACTAATGACAAGGGAAGTTCACATGCATACTTAAAGTCAATTTCTTTTTCTTTTTTTAACTTTGAATTTCTTTTCTAAAAATATTTAATTAATTTATTTTAATATAGGCATACAAGGGTGGTGAGAGAAAGAGAAAAAGAAAGACTGGAGCACTCAGGCTTATGGTGGTGGTATGGATTGAACCTAGGACCTTATAGACTCAGGGACGAAAGCATTTTTGCTTGATCATTATGTTATATCCCCAGCCCTAAAAATTTATTTCTTTTCTTTTCATATCTATGGATTCTTTCTTGCACATGAATATTCAATTTATCCACTGGATTTTCCCATTAGGTTCCATCTATTCTTAAATATTCCTTCTTTTAAAAGTTAATTGCTAAAAAATTCTTCCTTAGATCCTCACATTTCAGCATTTAAATGAGCTCCCCTTCACAGTCAAATCGCTTCTAGATGCTGCTCAGATATTTGTCTTGCTCTGTCATCTCCATCTCATCTCTAAGCCATCCTTCCAGTTTGACTTCACAATTCACCACTTCAATACTGTTCCCCACATTTCTCATGTTCACTGATATCCATTAGTCTTTCTTTCCCAAATTATTCAGCTGATTATCTTTCCCTTCTTCTTAATAATACTTTTATTTAGATTACAAGATGCCATTGTTGTCCATTTTCTTGAAATTCTCACTGCATCTCTTTCTCTAATTCTTTGCCTCTTTTTTTCACTAAAGAGACATTTGGACAATGTTTCTTACTATTTGCTTTCTTCATAAACACCCTCTGCTCCCCTTATCACAGTACTGTTATTTTTCCTGTTAACTTCTACATTGATTGTGATGTCTCCATGAGACAACATTTCCTGTTCTTCTTGGCAATATGATCTTCAGCATGTTTGACTTTCTAAGTATTGTTGCTCTCCATGAGGGTCACATGCAGCAGGGTTTACTCAATGTTGGATATTTAGTGTCCCTGACAAGTCCTGACACAAACCAGATGTTCAGTAAATATTTGTTGAACCGGCAGTAAAAGAATCTGAAATTTAGTCTATAAAGGGTAACAGTTAAAACTTATTTCTGTTCTCAAGAGATAAAAGTTAAAGAGTTCAGGGCGGGAGTAGGTAGCATAATAGTTATACAAAGAGACCCTCATGCCTGATGCACCAAAGTCCCAGGTTCAATCCTTGGCACCACCATAAGCCAGAGCTAAGCAGTGCTCTAGCTAAAAAAACAAACAAACAAACAAACAAACAAAAAAAAAATACTTCACATGACTCCTCTTAAAACTCATCAGTGGCTCATCAGTATACCTGAGGTACCAGCCTACATTCTAATGAAGGTCAAATGTTCTCTTTCTCATAGTTTCTACATTACTAATATTTTTGTGCCCTGAGATAATGTTCACTCTCTCACTTCCAGTTTCACAGACCTTGCTGTTCCTCACACATTGGTTTTTCTCTTGTCTGATGTTTTTTGCACTATATTTTTCTTTTGTCTATATTTTCTTCCTTCAAGTAGCAACATAGTTATTCCTTCAGCTCCTTAACTTTCTTCTCAAGGATTACTTTTACAAACATGCTGATTTTATTCATCTTGTCTATAACTCATCTACTGCCATTTTTTTCATACTTTTTTTCCTCTTGGTTATTGGTTTGTAGTATACATTTAACATACTATTTTTTTTTATTTATACCCTTCTGGAACACAAGATCCACAAGTACTTCTGATCTTCTTTATTCACTTCTCTATTTCCATTACCTAGGATAAGTGCCTGAAAATATAGTATGTATCCAATATATGCTAATCAGTCAAATAAAAATTAACATCATCAGATTAACTTCTATTCTCTAGAATCCTAAGGTGAGGATATAAATCTTAACCAAGAAATACCAAGTAAATTCAATACATACTCTCAGAAAAAATACCATTTTACACTATTATTATTCTATAATAAATAAAATCAAATGTTTATCTACCCACCATAGAAGTGATAAACAAAATAAAACAAAAATTTATATAACCAGATTAAAAACAATAAGACTTTATTTACATATGAATGGATTGTCATATGCACATAAGAGAATACAGACTGGGAAACAGACACATTTGTAGGACCATCAAAATACACTGAGAGGCAAAATGAGTGAAGTATGAAAGCTTGCCGGGATAGTCTGAGGGTACTTCTTCCTGAGCAAGTGCTCTCTGGGTTGGAGAGAACTCAACTGGAGCCAACCTAGGCTGCTGTGTGGGAGAGGCATCAGGAACTCGTGCAGAGCTAGCGTCGCAGGAGATAGACTCTGGAACTCTCGGAGCCAGAAGGCAATCACAAGTGTGTTAAAACAGAAGAGCAGCTATATATATACTCACCAAGTAGGGTGGAAACAGGATGTGACATAGAGATGGTGGAGTGAAAAGAGACCGGTGGAAATCAGGGTGACTAAAAGAGGAGGCGGAACAAAAAGACATCGTGAACCAATGGAGATTAAACCTATGCCCTGGAGGCAGGGTAGTGCTTAGTTAACAGTAATTTATGTAAATAGACTGCAGCTTTAAGTGGGATTAAACCAATGCCCTGCAGGCATGGCGGTGCTTAGTTAAACAGGATTAGAGACAGAGGCTTTAAACTGGGGGGGGGGGGGGGGGTGCTGGCATACTACCCAACAAAAGCTAAAATTTGGAGATGTTTCCACAACTTTAAATCTTAGAGCATGTATTTCAAGTTGCCTTAGTTTGTATTTCAAATATAGTAAAACTTCATATCAAAGAGTGTATGAGAGCCAACTAGGCATAAGACTTTCTAAAGAATGATTGAAGCAGAATTATAGCAGACCTGGCCTTGGGCTAACTTCTAAATAATTAAATGGATTTAAACCAACCTCTTGCCCTTTCAGAAATTTGGTTATCTTTTTTCCTTGCATGTAGCATTTGCAAATGTAAATGACAATGATGTTTGTCTTCCAAGTCAAATATTTTTGAGAATAAAAGGGGTGAGATGGTGGTCTTAATAAATAAGCCTGAACATATTAATAACTGCAGATGTTATGGAAAAACTAAAACTATTCCAGAGAAAATAGACATATGGTCACCTTATTAAGGGACAGCACAGGGGCAAAGGGAGATCTTGGAGAGCACAGATACTTTGTTGTACTGAGTTTGCACACATGGAATTGGGTACAAGGACATTGCACAAGCACATGGAAAATGGGAAGCAGAGGACACAAGAAAGGTACTTTGCACTGCACATAGTGGGGAAAGTTTTGAGCTAGGTAACCTTACCTACTGGCCAATGGGAAGCTGGCCCAGGTGTGGGTTATAATGCAGTATACAAGAAGGGGACCTGGGGCCAGGTGGTGGCACGCCTGGTTAAGCATACACATCGCAGTGCGCAAGGACCCAGGTTCAAGCCCCTGGTCCCCACCTGCAGGGGAAAAGCTTCATGAGTGGTGAAGCAGTGCTGTAGGTGTCTGTCTGTTTGCCTCTCTATCTCTCCCTTGCCTCTCAATTTCTCTCTGTCTCTATCCAATAATAAATAAATAAATAAATAAAATTTTTTTAAAAAGAGAGAGAGAAGGGGACCTTTTCACAGAAAAGCTTTTTGAAACCTTCCAGGGCCCTTGGGAAACTCTGTTCCCAAGCTTTATCTTCTCATTTCACTTTTGCACAAAACCTACCTCAGAACCTTGTGTGATTTGGAAATCACACACATCTATCATGTGCATTCTTTTGTAATTCTTTCAAGTAAAATTCACGTCTGATCCATGGAAGGGAATTTAGCTTTCCCTCCATTTCTTTCAACCTCAAATAAATGAGACAATGCAATTGGGAAATTCTACTATCAATCAAATATTCAACAAATATATGTTCATAATTACATGCTACAAAGGCTAACCCTCTATTTCTTTGTGTCTGCCAAGAAAAGTTGCTTTTTAAGCAAAATTGAGTAGCTATGTTCTTAGGTTAGACTACGAAGGATGGTGATGGATGTGAACCTAAGCTCCTGTTAGCAGTGGTGTGCAGACACCTATTATGAAAAGATGAGAAATGGTATTCTTACTCAGTTATTTAAAATGTTGTAATCATCTCCTTTTCTTCACCTTGGATGGAACTTGAAGAAATAATGTTGTGAGACCAACCAGAAGGAAAAGTATGAACACCAGAGGGACTCCGTTATAAGTGAAACTTAAGAAATAAGGAAAGAAAGGCTAAACTAAGGGTGAAACTTAAACTAGACCTGGTCTGTTGTAACCAAGGAGGATGTTTGTGTATGGACTTGTGTGTATGTGTGTGTTAGGGGTGGGGGGGTTATTGAATGATCACTAGGAACCCAATGAAAAATGGTTGAAAAAAATCTAAGTTGGCAATGGCAGTGGTATACAGAAAGATAAATTGTACCTATGTCACCACAACTATATTGTAAGTCATTATTTCCCTAATAAAACAAAAACAAACCTTAAATTATCTCAAGAATGGTATTCTAATTTCATTTTGAAATCAACTTAGAAAATTAGTCTTGTCCCTAATGATGATAGATATTTTTGATATTGTATTTATTTATTTTAAAGAGAAAATGAGAGACAGGAGCACACTGCTCAGCTGTGACTTATGGGGATTGAACCTGGGACCTCAGATCCTCTGGCATGACAGTCTTTTACGGGGCTGGGTGGTGCTGCACTCAACTGAGCGTACATGTTATCATGCACAAGGACCCAGGTGCTAGCCCCTATCCCTCATTAGTAATAGGAAGCTTCATTAGCAGTGAAGCAATACTGCAGGTACCTTTCTTTCTCTTTATCTCTCTATCTTCCACTTTCCATCTCAGTTTCTCTCTGTCTCTATTCAATAAGTGAATTAATAATAAAAGAAAACATTTTTAAAAATCTACCTTAAAAAAGAACTTCTTGGGAGTCGGGCTGTAGCGCAGCGGGTTAAGCGCAGGTGGCGCAAAGCACAAGGACCGGCATAAGGATCCCGGTTCGAACCCCGGCTCCCCACCTGCAGGGGAGTCGCTTCACAGGCGGTGAAGCAGGTCTGCAGGTGTCTATCTTTCTCTCCTCCTCTCTGTCTTCCCCTCTTCTCTCCATTTCTCTCTGTCCTATCCAACAATGACAACAATAATAACTACAACAATAAAACAACAAGGTCAACAAAAGGGAATAAATAAATAAAATAAATATTTAAAAAAAAGAACTTCTTTTTCATAACCATTATGTTATGGGCCTAGCTCCATTCATGAAGATATTATAGGCATTGCAATCTAATCTTCATTCCAAATATATTAATTTCTAGTTTGATGTGCTGTCATACACATAATTCCTAAACCTGGACTTTAATATTTCCCTAAAATCAACTTCCAATTTCCTGTGATAGAAAATTTGATGTCAGTTTTTATTAGATTAGTCCTCTTTGCTGTCTATGTAGGGGTAGATTGTTTTATCATTTTCTGTCAAATTTTCTTAACATTTCTTTGGCATTTTCAGTACTGTCATTTTAATGTATGGTTCTTTGTACTTATGACTATTCTATTTCCTTGTTTTCAGTTGTTAGCTTTTCTAATACAGATCCAAAATCTTCATGAATTAATATGGTTTACTATATATTATTGATAATATCCCTATGCAAAAAAGTACAATAGTCCTGTTTCTATAGATTATTCAATCTTCCTTCTTCAATTAATGTTACTAGTCTCAACTAATGTTAAAATTTATGTTTCAGTTATTACTATACCATTGATTACATATTCTATATGACATATGTAATACATAAATATACTTAATATATTACACATAAAAAAATAAAATGAGGGGGCCAGGTGGTGGCACACTGGGTTATGCACACATAGTAAGAAGCCAAGGACCTGGCAGTGGAAGGGGGAGCTTGGATCTGAATCTATGGTGTTCTTCATCCTTCTCTGTCAATTTCTCTCTCCCTACCTAGAAAATTTAAACTGCAACAGTGAAGACCCAGCTAGAATAACAACTCAGTAAACTATTAATAAAACTATATTTTAAAATACTGCAAAATAGCTAAAGATATTAAGTGAAAACTTTCAGTAAAACATTGTAGATTCATTTCAAACTTTCTAAAAGACAACTAGTTACTGAGGGTCAGCAAGATAACTTAGCTAGAGAGAACACTAATCATGTTAGCCTGAGGCCCCATAAGTTGCCAGTTCAACCCCCAGAACTGCCCTATGTCAGAGCTGAGCAATGCTCCGGTAATCTTTCTCTTTATTTTTTCTTTCATAATAAGTAAACAAATCTTTAAAAAATAGAAGAGAGCTATTTACTAGTGACAAAGGATTTAAAACAAATATGCAAATTATACTAACTACAATATATATTTGCTTGTCCTTTAGAAGAGATTTCTGACATAGTTTCTAGAGATTTAAAATGTTATATGTAGACACTTTATACAGAGAAAATGCCTGGGCTGACAAAATAGCTCACTTGGATAGTGTACTGTTTTTTCATGTGTATAACTTACGTTGAAGTCAGTCAGCCTCCACTACAGTGGAAAAAACTTCCACTCTATAGTCTCTCCCCACCTCAATCTCTTCCTCTCCCCTTCGCTACCTCATATCTCTCTCTCTCTCTCTCTCTTTCTCTCTTGCTCTCTAATTATCTTTATTTACTGGGCAGAGACAAAAATTGGACAAAAATCCTGAGGGAAGGGGGTGACAGAGAGGAAGAAAGACAGAGAGACACCTACAACACTGCTTCACCACTTGCAAAATGTTCCCCCTGCAGGGGGGGACTTGGGGGGCTCAAGCCTAGGTCCTCGTACATTGTAACATGTGTGCTTAATCAGGTGCACTACCACATGGCCCCAGCCCCACCCTCTATTTGAAAAATTCAAGCCCAAGTGACAACAAAAATAATAACAAAATGCCTTTACCTTAAAATAAAACTATTATCAAATGCTTTACTTTATGGCTTAACAAAAAATATTTTGATAACTGATGAACTATATTGTGTATTAAATGTTTATTATTGTAAATGCTGCTCTAAAGATTATGTAATCTTCAGACAAATAAAGAAAAACATGGGAGAGATTTTACTGCTAAATATTTAACAGTATTTACAAAGTAATGTGTACATACTGAATCCTCATCTTTGTATATGTAAAATTTTATACTATGCTTAGGTTCATTATGAACTAGTATAAACATGCATAAAACAAACCATAGTAACTTCTGGTACTGTTACACTATAACTACTGTTATCCTGTGTCTTTACTCACAAACTCACTTACCTCAAGGCAACTTGTCAACCAACGCACCAGACTCCATCCTACCTCATACCTTGTCATAGGTATTCCTCTGCCTCAAATCTAATATCCCAAATTTGACGTGACCCAAACACTCACACTCTTCAAGTCCTTTTCCAGATGTAAGCTTCTCAGTCCCTGAAAATTCTTCCCAATCACATTCCCTTTGATACTTAGAAACAATCTTTTTTCTTAATTTTTACTTTCAGCTTTACAACGATTGTGTTTTATTAAAATATTTTTTATTATCTTTATTTATTTATTGGGTAGAGACAGTCAGAAATTGAAAGGGAAGGCAGGGATAGAGAGGATGAGAGATAGAGAGACACCTGCAGCACTGCTTCACCACTTGTGAAACTTTCCCTCTGCAGGTGGGGACTGGGGTCTCGAACCTGGGTCCTTGTGCATTGTAACATGTGCGCTCAACCAGGTGCACCACCACCTGGCCCCACGACTGTGTTTTTTATTTGCCTATTTCTTTCTCACTTGTCCATCTCCAACTATAATGTAAATTCAGAAAGTAATTTTTTTTCTCTTTTACTAGTGCTTGGTATGCAAAAAAGAAACAGTAACCTCTAACAGATGATGGGGGGGGGGCAAAGAGGTTGCTGTTTTCCTGTTTGCCTGTTTGTTTTTCAAAGAAGTTGATGTTAACTGAGTCAGTGAGGCAGCTCATGTTAGGAGGTAGCCTGAGATCATGTTTTCTAGGAAAGAAATAGTAAAGAAACATTATTAAATCAAATCTACTATATTATCGCTGAGACTGCAAAGAGCAACCTAGTTAGCCCTTCTGCTAACTACCTACTATTTTTAACTTCATCAAATAAAGTAAAAAGCTATCACTAGTATTGATTCATGGAATGTTTGAATATGATATTTTGCTATAAAAGCACCCCCATCTGTGACATAATTCTAATATTTTAATACACATTATTCTGCAATTTTAATAGTTACTGATATTAGTAAATCTTCAGTAGGCATCATTGTCCTACCCATTGGAAAAAACATCAGTGGATGCATCATAAAGAGTGGAAAATAGACAATAAAAAAAAAAGAAGACATAATTTTTAAAAGTTGTAATATATTAAAATAAAAGAAATGAGGTGAATGAGAGTCAACTAAAAATGATGAAAAAATGTAGATAGGATAAAAATAGCATCTATAAGAGAGGCAAAGAGAGAGATGATCAGAGTGGAGAGTTTAACTGCAGGAGGTGTTTCTAGACTCGGTCAGGTGAGTAAGCTCCACAGTGAAGATGAGTCAGTCAGACAAAAATTTAAAGGAGGTGAAAAGTTATTCATGTGTTAAACTTGGAGGAAGAACTCCCAGGCAGAGGAGGCAGTTTCAGTAATGTCTCAAATAACTGATTCCTAGAAAACTTGTCAGGAAGAGGCCAAAGGAATAGTGAAGGGAGATTAAATGGATTTTGATGACAATGTAGGAATGGTGATATTACATTACTTAAATGGGGAGAGTGACAGGTGATTTATTCTGACTGACTGTTTCAAAGCAATGCTCTAGAATCTAGTGTCATTGCTGAAATGAAGATGTAGCAGATCAGGTTGGTTGAAATTGTGGTGGAGGGGCCAGGCATTAGTGCATTGGGTTAAGCACACATTATACAAAGTACACACTGTGCAAATGTCCTGGTTCAAGCCTCCAGTTCTCTACCTCCAAAGAGGTTGCTTCACAAGTGGTGAAGCAGGTCTGCAGGTGTATTTCTCTCTTCCTTTCTATTTCCCCTTCCTCTGTCAATTTCTCTCTGTCCTATCCAATAAAATGGAAAAATGACCGCGAGGAGCATTGGATCTACAGTTCAGGCACTGAGACCCAGTGATAACCCAGAAAGAAGGAGGGAAGGAAGGAAGGAAGGAAGGAAGGAAGGAAGGAAGGAAGGAAGGAAGGAAGGAAGGAAGGGAGGAAGGAAAGAAGGAAGGAAGGAAGGAAGGAAGGAAGGAAGGAAGGAAGGAAAGAAGGAAGGAAGGAAGGAAAGAAGGAAGGAAGGAAGGAGGAAAGGAAGGAAGGATGGAAGAAAGGAAGGAAGGAAGGAAGGAAGGAAGGAAGGAAGGAGGAAAGGAAGGAAGGACGGAAGGGAGGAAGGAAGGAAGGAAGGAAGGAAGGGAGAAAACGTGGAACTGGGTGGTGGTGTACCTGGTTGAATGCACATGTTACAACACACAAAGATCCAGGTTCAAGCCCCAGTTGCTACCTGCATGGGGAAAGATTTGCAAGTGGTGAAGTAGGTCTGCAGGTGTCACTCTGTCTCTCTCCCTCCTCCTACCCTCTCAATTTCTGGCTGTCTCTATCCAATAAATAAAGATAATACAAGTGGTCCGGGAGGTGGTGCAGTGGTAAAGCTTTGGATTCTTAAGCATGGAGTCACGAGTTCCATCCCCGGCAGCACATGTACCAGAGTGATGTCTGGTTCTTTCTCTCTCATTTCTCATGAATAAATAAATAAAAATCTTTACAAAAATAATACAAATTTAAAAAAGAAATTGTGATGGTAGGAGAGGTTCAGATGTGGATATATTTCAAAGGCAGAGTTTAAAATTTTCATGTGTTCCCAAATCTTAATACAGCTTCCTAGCCACTCAATCTTGTAATAAAGCTCTTTGTTCACCGTTCATCACTGGAAATCACAGACAATATTTTGAAAAAGTATCCATATGTAATTTTGCCAGTACTTCTACTATCTTCCTCTTATTGGCAGTATTAATTTATTAAAATTTCTATCTTTTCTTAAAATTACCTAACACAAAATACAGACAGAGCCAGCCAGCAGAGGCCTCGGTTCTATGATTCTGCACTATATTTCTTTTTGAATGTGGTAAGGTTAAGTAGATAGTAAAAAGGGAAAATGGGTGGTGGAGCTGGGAGTCTGCAGACAGTGGATGCTTCCTGAATGGTGAAGCAGCGCTATAGTGTCTCTTACCCTCTATCTAAAAAAGACAAAATAATGGTAATCAGGAATAGTAGAGTCACGGGAGCACCAAGCCCAGCACAACCACTGCTGCAAACAAACTAGCAAACATGCACACAGGTAAAAAGAAATGGGAACATAGAGAGGGCTCAGAGAGGGATGGCCAGAAGTCAGAGAATTTGTTTGACTTTTCTTTTCTACAGCAAACCAACAGCCACTATAAATAAATAAATGAAATCTAAAGATCATTTTATAAAATGCACCTTTCAAATCTATAATGTGTCCACTGAGCAGTGTGTTTATGCTGTACGTAATTTCATGTGCAGGTAATCTGACTAAGCCTAAAAATTCTATAAATTTTCATTGCAGAAGTATTCTACACTTCTACCCTCCCCACACACCATTTGCTATTTTGTTTTAGGTATACAAAGTTATAGGTAGAGTGGATATCAAACTGATTTTTAAAGATCTTAATTTAAAAAACCCACCGCTTATTTTTGAATTCTAGCAGCTTTTATTTTTATGAAGAAGGAAAAAAAAAGTCACTTAACTATAAAACTGACATAATTTGTGGAGGTGGTCATATTTTGTTCTAAGAAACCAAAGAGCATTTGGAGTGAGTCTCAAGCAAGCATTAAAGAAGACGTCAGCAGTGGCTGACAAGGTGTTGAACAGGACATATTTTATTTTACTTTTCATTTGAAGTATTAATTCCTAATTATTTTCACTAGGTTTTTTTTTCTGGCCTGGATTTAAAAATAGGTATACACATTTTCTATTTGACTTTTTTTATTTTTGCAAAATTTAATTGCATGTCATTTGATCATTTGGAATATAGAATCAATTTTGATGAATTTATTAGATGCATTTTCCAAATGCCTTTAGACCTCGTACTTAAGTCTGAGAAATAAAAATCTGCCATGTCTTCAACACACACACACACACACACACACACACACACACACACACACACACACACACACACCTCACCATCTACTCTAAAAGCAAGTATCCTATTTAAGCTTCCATAAAACAGAACAAATATATATATATATATATATACATATATATGTATAGATAGATAGTTAGTTTAATTCATGCAATTCCATGTTTGAGAACTAATGATCAAGTGCTATTGAAGGGCACTAGCTACGTACAATGAAAAAATTATCTCTGTGAAATACAAAAAACTCAGTGGGATAGCTAAGGTATTATGAAAACAAAGACTTTTTCCCTGTTTTTCTACTGCAAATTTTCATTTTATTTTTTGATCATTTTTATTGGAAGGGCTTAATGGTTTATAGTGCAGTCATTGACACATGCGCACAATTCCCCATCTCCTGTGAAAGTTCTCTGCAGAACACTCTCACCCACAACTTTCAGCCTTTTACATCATTATGTACTAGGAGCCCAGGGTTCTCCCCTCCTGTCTCCCCAAGTGTCTTTTATTTTAATGCAACACACCATATCCAGTCCATGTTTCTTATTGTGTTCTCTCTTTCTCTCCCTATTTATTCTCACCTGTAAGTGCGATCATTCAGAATCTGTCCCCTTTTTGTAGAACGGTGAATGTATATCTATTCAATAAATAATACTATAAAATCTAATTTTAAAGCAATTTCATTTATTATTCATATTTGTTACATGATTATAAGACTACAATGTGTAGTTCCACACCACACGCATCATCAAATCTCCTTATCTTCACTTCCAAGCTTGCAAAGATAACCACCATAGTTCTCATAAGTCTTAGAAACATTTTTCTAACTTCTGCTTTATTTGGAGATATATGTATTTTTTTGGCAAGTTCATGTATATCAGACCTCTGGATTCCACATATGAATGAAACTATCTGACAGTTGTTTTTCATCTCTACTTATTTCACTAAGCATAATTGTTGGGCATTAAACCAGCTCCCCCCTGCTCCATGCTGCATTGCTGATTGTGTGGTCTATTTACATAATAACTATTTTGCCTGGGACCCACCCTGCCTGCAGGGTATTGGTTAATCCCATTGGTTAGGACCTTCACAACAGCTGCTATGGAAGCTTTCTACCTTCACGCTCTTTTCTTTTCTCGACCCCCTCTCCTAGCCATTTCCTTTTCCCACTTGTCACTTCCGGTTTCTAAGATTATAAAAAAGAGTTGTCTCTGATCAATAAAGGCACTGCATTGTGTTCCCACTCTGCCATGAGTTCCTGGTCTCTCTTCCACGTCACTGAGTAAGCAACAGCCCAGCTTGGCTCCGTTTGAGTTCTCTCCAACCCAGAGAGCACGTGCCCAGGAAGAAACACATGCGAAGCTAGCCCAGCACATAATCACCTCCAGTTTCATCTATTTTGTCTCAAATAGCACAATATCATCTTTTTGACTGCAGAGTAATATTTCATGGAAAATATATCTGTTGATGGGCATTTAGGCTGCTTCTACTCTTTGGCTATTATAATAATGTAGCTATAAGTCTATTGGATAAATGCCTAAGAGTGATATTGCTGAATCATAAAGTACTTTCATTTTTTTATTTGTTACAGGATTATCCATACAGTCTTCCAATGGGACTGTACCGGTATGAATTCCCACCAGCAATGTAGAAGAGTACCCTTTTCTCCATAATCTTTCCAACACCTATTATTTCCTGGTTTGTTGATGTAAGTCTAAAATTTAATGCATTGGAAAATAGTGGTGATTAAAATGTTTTGGTGAACCATTACAAGATGATAAAATACTTTCATTGTCTGTTTTATTGAAAAATTCAGAACACTCTAAATATAAATAAAACTTAAGTGAATATGTCTCTTTACATAGTGGCATAGTTTGTGCTCCTTAAACACTTTAGAGTTAGATGTACATATCTGTGCAGGAAGGTAAGCAGCCTTTAGGGCAATGACATGTTTAACTGAATTTTACTAGAGCTGATCATATTTTTGGAAGTGTATATTCCATGTTCATTTTAAAACTGTCAAAAGGAAAAGGGCTTCCAAAATTAATAGTAAGATAGCATTTTAAGGAGTACTAAAAAAACCAGTGGAAGGCATTTTTGAAGCAGGCCTCTAAATGTCAACAGAAAATATATTCTAAGAAACTTTGAGTAGATGAAGACCTCAGTTCTAAGGTTATCATTATTTTAATACTCAGAAGCAGAATTACAAAATTATTAATTACAGAATTAAAAAAATATTACATATTGGGAGTCAGGCAGTAGCGCAGCAGTTAAGCGCAGGTGGCTCAAAGTGCAAGGACCTGAGTAAGGATCCCAGTTGGAGCACCAAGTTCCCCACCTGCAGGAGAGTCGATTCACAGGCAGTGAAGCAGGTCTGCAGGTGTCTTTCTCTCCCCCTCTCTGTCTTCCCCATCTCTCTCCATTTCTCTCTATCCTATCCAACAACAACGACATCAATAACAACAATAAAAAAACAAGGGCAACAAAAAGGGGAATAAATTAAAAAATATATATGTATTATATAATATCCATTTTCTCTACTACCTGGCATCCCCCAAATGTTCAATATATTTTTATTGAGGATGTATTTTATCAGATTGTTGTTTAAAATGATACAATTTCACACTGACTGAAAATATATGCTAGCATACCTCACCTAACACCAAAGTACCATCTCACCTCCACAACAGAGCACTGAGTCCACAATTAGCTTTCAAGGTTCCCCCACCCCCATCCCTTCTCCATCAGTGTTCTCAGACTGCTAATAAAAACCAAGTGTAGAAGACGTAGTTTAGTTTCATTCATGTTGTAGCATAGGACAACATCAAATCTTATCTCATAACTGAACACAATACAATTTGAGGTTAATTTATCATATTTATTAAAAGGGCTCTTGATGAGGCTACTTAGTTACTATTCACATTTCAGATCTATAGAAAGATTTTCAGTTCTCTTATTTGAAGTTGTCATGGTAGCTGATATCATTTCACTTTGCTTTCTTGAAAATAATCTACTTTCAATCCATTTTATTGGGGGAAATAATGATTTGTTGGACAGTTGGTGATACATGAGTACAGTTTTTTATCTCCTCAAGATAGGTGACTGAATACCATTCCCACTACCCACTCAAGTCTCTCTTCATCATCGTACTCAACTGACACCCTTATCTCCCCCTCCCACTCTCCATTTCCCCATAATTCAGTCTTTTGCATTGTTATAATATATCTCACCCAGTCCAAGTTTCTCCCTGTGCTTCGGTTTTTTCTGCCTTGTACTATTATTTCTAAATATAAAGCAAAAGGCTCTCTTATTCTTCTGTATTCAAGTTAAAAAATTCTTTATTTGTGATTTGACAGTATTAACATAAGATCACAGTAGTGCAGTTATATATCCATGTTTGATGGCTTGATGTGTGTAAATCACTACATCCCCCACCAAAATCCTGTGGGGTTTATTCTCTTCTAATCCATTTTCTACAGTGACACCAATTTTATTTATTAGTTTATTTATTTATGATTATAGGGAGTTACAAGATTATAGGATTATAGGACATAGTCCTACATCCCTTCCACCACTGAAATTCTGTATTGTACCTTTGAAATCATAAACCAAGAGGTCTGATTGCTAAATGAATATCCTTCTAACTTCAACTTCCACCAGGCTGCCATGGAACCTACAGATATATCAAGTGTAAATGTATCCTCTTATTATAAAGATTATTTTATACTACTAATATGTAGCACAGATGCTTACCTTCAATATAGAACTTACATCTCACTTATCCATTTACCTTCACTGCTTAGCATGTAAGGGTTGTTTCACATTTTAATGCTTTGGGATTTGTCTTATATTTATTGCATAATTCAAAGAAAAAAAACATGTCACTCTATTTTCCTGAAAAGTTGTTCATATATTAATGGTGGGTCCGGGAAATTAATGATAACTTAGAATTAAGGCAACACTATCCACAAAAGAACGGATAAGAGAGAAGTATAATAAGACGTTAGGGAGTCGGGCAGCGGGTTAAGCGCACGTGGCACAAAGCGCAAAGACCCCAGAACAATCCCGGTTCCAGTCCCCAGCCAGTCGCAAGCGGTGAAACAGGTCTGCAGGTGTCTATCTTTCTCTCCCCCTCTCTGTCTTCCCCTCCTCTCTCCACTTCTCTCTGTTCTATCCAATAACAACAACAACAACAATAATAACTACAACAATAAAACAACAAGGGCAACAAAAAGGGGATAAATAAATACTTAAAAAAATAAGACATTAGTTATTCCAAATTAAGTCACTGTGTGTTCATGAAAGCTATTTATGGCATATTTTATAGTTAATATTTTATTTTAGAATATCCAGGAATTTTTTTTTTGGAAATACAATGTGTGTGAACAGCACCAGGCAGTGCCACACCTGGTTAAGAGCACTTGTTAAACTGCGCAAGGATGCAGGTTCAAGCCTCTGGTCCCCACCTGCAGGGGAAAAACTTCACAAATGGCAAAGCAGTGCTGCAGGTGTCTCTCTGTCTCTTTCCCTCTATATATTCCTCCCCTCTCAATCTCTCTCTGTGTCTATCCAATAATAAGTAAATAAAAGTATTTTTTTTAAAGGAAAGACAATGTGTGGGAGAAAGTATATATAAAGCTATTTCTTCTGACTGGACTAAATTTGAAGAGTACTCAAATGGGAGTTTAAATGCTCTTAACATTCTTATATAGTACTTTATTTATTCTGTAAAATGATAAAGGCAATCAGTTCTGATCCACAATACAAAATAATTTTTCTTCTTTATTCTGACTTGTGCATATTCAGTGAATAACTGATTGGATACATTAGCACATCTTCCTTGCTTTAAATGTAAATTAGATGCCAAGAAGTATTTATAAAACTGAGTTGCAGATGTAGTGAATGCCTCAACAGTACATTTACTTATCAGTGATTTTTGAAATACTTATTTTCAAAAAGTGGATTACAATATTTTTCTCTTATTTTATTCTCTTTCTACTAAACATCAGTGTTCACAAAAAATCTATTATTCAGGAATTAATATAGACATTAAAATATAGACATTGAAAAAACATTTAAATGCATGCACATTCAAAACAGATATTGTACGTTCACTTCCAGTAACGAAAACTGTTTCTTAGAATAATATTCCTACACAAAGCAATCTGAGCTAACTAAATATGAAAACTAACATAAAAGCAGATGTTTGACAGCTCCTAATAATCATCAAAGTAGCTAGCTAGTGAGGGGGTCAAGACACTGGAGAACAAGGAATCAAGAGAAGCCATAAATTTGTTGATTTCACTACAAAACTGATGGAAGATCAAAACATGACTAATTTGTGGCAAGTGAGGTAACACAGTGGTATAGTACAGGGTTCCCAGGTTCTGATTGTGATGCTAGATATTGCATATGTCACAGTGAAGCTCTGGAGCTCTGTCCCATAAATGAATGAATAAATCAATATTCACTTTATTTGTCTTTTGTAGAGAGAGAGAAGCAGTGAGGAGAGAGAGAGGAGAGAGAGAGAGAGAGAGAGAGAGAGAGAGAAAGAGAGAGAGAGACTATAGCACTGAAGCAGTGGCTGCTTGGCTTAAACCTAGGTGACCAGAGTGGAAAAGCAACACAATATCCAAGTGAATTGCTTTGCCAGCTCAATAAATAGTTATTTAAAAAAACATAATCTGTTTAATGAATTGAAGTTCAGGGTTAGGGAGATAGCATAATGGTTATCCAAGACTTTTAAGCCTGAGGCTCTGAGGTTCCAAGCTTAATTCCCAACACCACCATAAACCAGAGCTGAGCAGTGTTCTGATCTTTCTCTCTCTGTATCTCTCTCATTAAAAAAAAGCAGCACACTTGGGAGTTGGGCGGTAGCACAGAGACTTAAGCGCAAGTGGCAAAAAGTGAAGGACTAGTGTAAGGATCTCGGTTCAAGCTCCGGCTCCCCACCTGCAGGGGAGTCGCTTCACAGGCAGTGAAGCAGGTCTACAGGTGTCTATCTTTCTCTCCCCCTCTCTGTCTTCCCCTCCTCTCTCTATTTCTCTCTGCCCTATTCAACAATGACAATAACAATAGTAACTACAACAATAAAAACAACAAGAGCAACAAAAAGGGGATAAATAAATACCTTTAAAAAGTTTTAAAAAAAAAACTTGATCATAAATCAGCTTTTGTTTTGTCTTCCTTTGGAAGATGTACAAGGTAATTTATCCTGCTGAAATTTGGGAACAAAAAGAAAAAAAAATATGCTGAAGACTTCTAATTCCAGGCTCATACTATATACTCAAAAGATGTTAGTTTTTCTCCCTTTCACTTTTGACTAGGAAATCTTAAATGGAATCTGTTTATAAACACAAATCATCCCAGAAGCATTTCTTTTCCTTGAAATTATAACATGCACCCTTCTTCTGGGCTTAGTGCTCAAGTCATGTGTTTTTCTGTTGTGTAAGGCAATGGAGAGGGAGCTAAGGAAATTGTGTGTTTGCAATGTAGATAATAACAAATTGGTCAACTTAATGAAAGGGAAAAGACAGAGAAATAAGCAATTTTTCTAGGACCTCAATTTCTCTTTCCACAGTCCTTTTCCCTGCATATAAAACTCAAACAGCTTTTCCTTTCTGTTGATCTTCTGCCCACGCTACAAAGATGCAGCTAAGAAAGATATTACCCTGAGTGTCTTTTGATGGAAAATGAAAAATGGCATGAAATGCCAGCTTTTTTAAATGCATACAGGCAGTGTTCAAGTGCTAAAGCTGTTATCTTGGCAGACAGTAAGTGTTTGCCTTTTTGACACCATGGCTTGAGACTGCAGGCAGTAAGTGCATATCAGAGAAGCGTGGTGATATTTCATCAGTGGGTTAACAGACTTCAGTGAAAAATTACACAAGTGAAGAGTACTTTTCTTGGATCACTTTCCCCATATGTAAGTCAGCTGCAGATGCCAATGTACAAAGCATGCTTAATTTACAAATTAGCCTATGAAAAAGAGCAAACTCTCGAGCTTTATTTGATTCAACACAACAAACAGGTACTGCCCACTCAATACCGAGCACTGATTTCTGTGTTTTTAGTCCCCAAATGAATAAAAACACAACCTGACTAAACAGACTTGCTGTACTTTGCAGAGGCCACAAAATCCTCCTTCTAAAATAATAAGATTATATTGTTTATGGTTATCCTCTTAAGAAGGGTATGCCGTCATTACCCTTTTTCCTATGATCCATAGTGACTAAGTAAAAGAGATGAGTTTGGAAGTGAGAACTGAATGAACAAGCTTATAATTACTCAAGAAATATCTGGGGAGAATACCCAGACTGTGAAACAAACATATTCCCAGAGTTCACAATATAAGCTTATAGGAAAGGTGAAAAATAAATATATCAGAATCAGAAGTACTTACGGCATTTTATGTTCTTAAAGACAAGTCTTTAAAATATGAAGTCTATCATAAGTAGAATCAAGCTTCTAGTGTCCTAAGTGGGCAGATCAGAAATATGGTATCTTACAGGAAATGGACACTTGATATACTTATTCACGCCCACCTCCACCCCAGAAACTCCATTTTTCAAATTCTTAAATCTATGCTAGATCAAATTTGGTCTGAAAAGAAAAGCGTTTTCTATATTAATTAGATGACACATAAGTCTAGCCTCTAAAAATCTAAACTATTAGACAAAGGGAGAATTTACACGTAACAAATTGATGAAAAACTAAAATGGATTATTACTCTAACAAACAAAAATTAAAACTTTATGCTTATTCTTATTTTGACTGATGCCATACAACTTTTTTTTTTCAAATTATAGCTCATTGAAATAGTCTAAGTAGTTTCTTATCATGGAGACACTGGAATATTCAAGTGACTTTAAAAAATGTTTTATATGCTTATTCATTTATTAGAGGCAGAGAGAAAATAATAGAGAAGGGGGAGACAGAGACAGAGAGAGACCTAAAGCATTGATTCACAACTCATGAAGCTTCCCCCCAGCCCCTGCTGGTGGGGACTACAGACTTGAACCAGATAAAATGTGCACTTAATGGGGGAGTCAGGCTGTAGTGCAGCAGGTTAAGTGCAGGTGGCACAAAGCACAAGGACCTGTGTAAGGATCCCAGTTCAAGCCCTGGCTCCCCACCTGCAGGGGAGTCGCTTCACAAGCGGTGAAGCAGGTCTGCAGGTGTCTATCTTTCTCTCCTTCTCTCTTTCTTCCCCCTCCTCTCTCCATTTCTCTGTCCTATCCAACAACAACGACAACAATAATAACTAAAACAATAAAACAACAAGGGCAACAAAGGGGAATAAATAAAAAAAAAAGAAAAAAGAAAAAAAATGTGCTCTTAATGGAGTGTTCTACCATTTGATCCCATATTCAATTACTTTTACACACCTATCATGTGCATTACACTAAAGTCAATATTAAATCACTAAATGGGGAGTCTGATGCAAAAAAATAAAGATAATTACTATAATGAAATAGCTTTAAACATAATAACATTTGCCTTAGTAGCTTTTATATAGTAACTTCAATTGACCTAAGATCTCTCTCAAAATAAATAATGTGGATAGAACTTACATCTTGGGAGATATATATATATCATAGTTATGATGCAAGGTATGAAGAATTTATTCGCAAAAAAAAGTGAGAGAGAAGAGGGGTTGGTATTTCCTAATCACTCATACCTTTTTCTTCATATATATATATATATATATACTTTTTAAAATATCTATTTCCTTTTGTTGCCCTTGGTTTGTTTTTTGTCATTGTTGCTATTTATTTTTTTATAAACAGGAAACATTGACAAAACCATAGGATAAGAGGGGTACAACGTCACACAATTCCCACTACCAGAACTCCGTATCCCATTCCCTCCCCTAATAACTTTCCTATTCTTTAACACCTGGGAGTATGGACCCAAGGTCATTGTGGGATGCAGAAGGTGGAAGGTCTGGCTTCTGTAATTGCTTCCCAGCTGAATATGAGTGTTGACAGGTCAATCCATACTCCCAGCCTGCATCTCTCTTTCCCTAGTGGGGTGGGGTTCTGGGGAACTGGAGTTCCAGGACACATAGGTGGGGTTGTCTGTCCAGGGAAGTCTGGTTGGCATCATGCTAGCCTTGAATAAATCCCTCTCTCCATTGTTACCAGTCATCTCTATCAGGAATAATGAAACAGCCCCCTTTGTGTGCCCCTATAGTACCTTGCCCTCAACTTGGGTCAACAACGGCAGAGAATGTTCCATCCTCTGAAGGGAGGATGGACAACATACTCTATGCTACACCTGAAGAAGATGGGTCCGAAAACTGGGGCAACTTGGAATGTTCCTACTCATAACCACAGAATGTGACCTCAGATCTACAGGGATGCAGAGGTCACACAGTCCCCTAAGCTAAATATGGGCCCCAGATCACATCAGCTCCATGGGGTTTACAGTCAACAATATTTATACACCTTTCTCATATTAGGGAGCTACTTTCTTCTCTGATCCAGCTTTCTGGTCCTTTTTCCAGCCATGACATCATCTCCCCAGACAATAACTTGGATCCACCTGCATATCAGATTTCAGGCCCAGGGAAACAAAACAAAACAAAACAAACAAACAAACAAAAAAACCAACTAGTATAGCCATAGGCCCTTTGGAATATAACTAAAACATATCTACTAGCTACCTATAAAAGGGAGAACCCCCAACCCCAACTCTTCATCTGCACTATTCCAGCCTTTAGGTTTATGATTAGTCAACAATTTGTTTGGCTTCGTATGTTAACTCTCTTTTCAGCCACCAGGTTGCAGTGTGAGCATGATGCCAACCAGAGAGGGGGGTTGTAATGGTTTACAGCATACTTGTTACACAAAGGTACATCCTCTCATCTCTCCATGATAGGTGTCTAGGTATATGCAAAGAGGGAAATATGAGGAGCTGTGACTTTTAGAAGTACCAGTTTTTAGTACAAAGAAACACTCTTAGATTGAAATGAAGTTCTTGAGAAATGCTAAAGATAAAATTAGCACCTAACAGACAGATTAAAAATGCCTAAGTCAAGCTTTCTTTATTTTTAAATATATATGTATGTATTATTTTAATGAGAGAGAGAGATTAAAGCACTGCTCAGCTCTCGTTTATGGTGGTGCTGGTGATGGAACCTGAGACCTCAAAAGCCTCAGTCATGAGAGTCTTCTGCATAACCATTATGCTATATCCCTCAGGCCCAGCTTTCTTTATTTAAACTTAACTCAAGCTTTAAAACATTTCCAGATAACATCTAGAAAGATACAGTTGTGAGGCTACTAGTTTTATACCAGCATGTGTATAGGCTGTAGCAGTGATCTAGTCTCTCAGTTGGTGTCTTATTTTCACTCTCAAAAAATAAATAGGACTGGAGAAATATCATAATGGTTATTCAGAAAGACTGGGTAGTTGAACCCAGATATTTCCTCATGATAATGTGTATGCTTCACCTTTCTTGGGTCTTAACAGATAAAAACTTAGAAAAATAGAGAGTTCGACGGTAGTGCAGTGGGTTAAGCGCAAGTGGCATAAAGTGCAAGGACCAGCTTAAGGATCCTGGTTAGGGCCTCAGGCTCGCCCCCCTACAGGGGAGTTGCTTCACAGGTGGTAAAGCAGGTTTAGAGGTGTCTTTCACTCCCCCTCTCTGTCTTCCCCCTCCTCTCTCTGTCCTATAGAACAATGATCACATCAATAATAACTACAACAGTAAAACAAGAAAAATATATTTTGTTGTAGCTATAGGGAAAAATAATTATATTGTACAAAAACAATGTGCTGGGAGTCCAGCGGTAGCGCAGCGGGTTAAGCACACATGGCACAAAAACGCAAGGTCTGGTGTAAAGATCCTGGTTCGAGCCCCAGCTCCCCACCTGCAGGGGAGTTGCTTCACAGGCAGTGAAGCAGGTCTGCAGGTGTCTATCTTTCTCTCCCCCTCTTTGTCTTACCCTCCTCTCTCCATTTCTCTCTGTCCTATTCAATAACAACAACAATAATAAATAATAACTACAATACAAGGGTAACCAAAGGGAATACATAAATAAACAACAAATATAAAAAAAAGAAAAACAATGTGCTATTTCTGGTTGACCCCATGATAAGCATACTAAAAGATATTTTAGTGAAAACACATATGGCACTCATAGCTTTGGCTAAATACTCATTTTCTTCTCTGTGACCACATGAATGCCATGATGAAAATTTAAGGCTACAAATTTAAGAAAGGAAGGCCAAATATAAAATTTATCTTATCGCTTAAAAAAATGAGATTTTTAAAAGTTTTTATTCTATCGTTTTCTTCTCTGGGTTGAAACTGAAACAGAGAGACAAGGAGAGAGAGATAAGGTACCAAAAAAGCGAGATACCAAAAAAATAAAAGAGGCATACCAAAGCACTAAAGCTTCTTCCAATTCAGTGGGGGTCAGGCTGTAATCTGGGTCATATCCATAATAAAACAGGCACACAATAGGGGTAAGCTTTCTTGCTATCCCATAGTGCACCAAAGTAAAAGACTGGGGGGGGGGGGGCGGGGCAGGGTTTGGGTCCTTGATCATGATGGCAGAGAAGGACCTACTGGGGGCTGAACTGTTATGTGTAAAACTGGGAAATGTTATGCATGTACAAATGATTATATTTGACTGCCAACTATAAACAATTGCCAAATAAAAAGATAAATAATAATAATACTTTCAATTACTGTGGTTCAGTGTAATTGAGGGTTTACTTATTTTCTAAACTACTGCATAGCATTCCAGAACTAAATTAAGTTTTCTTAGCTTCAATTTAGCAGTAACAGAATCATTAACCATAGCCCAGAAAGCAGTGCAGAAGGTAGCACACTTGACTTATTTTATGTGAGATCACTGTGTTCTTTTTCAACACTGTGTATGTTCGAATAATGCTGATTCTCATTGATAAATAACTTGTCTTTTCTTTTTAAAGATTTTATTTATTAATTAATGAGAAAGGCAAGAGAGAAAAGAACTAGACATCACTCTTTTACATGTGCTGCCGGGGATTGAACTTGGGACCTCATGCTTGAGAGTCCAGTGCTTTATCTACTGTGCCACCTCCTGGACCACTTAAATAATTTATTTTCAAACTTAGTAATTGCCTCTATTCCAGAGTATTCAAATTGGAGTGTCTTAATCTGATATTATGTTTTTATTTTTCTGTAAGTCTAGTGAAAATTATTTTGGAAATATTACTGACATACCCACCAAGTGTTTTGTAGGTAATTATGTCCTTTTTAGAATCAATTAGAGCCCAATAATCCATGTACTAGATCAAATGAGTGACTTTCTGCTTCCATTCATCAGTATTCTACTTGATGGTTTCTGTGAAATGAGTTCAGGAAATGTGGGAAGAGTAAGTCATAATCCTGGACAACAATAATTTTGTAGGCAACCAAGAGAGAAATCTAGAGAAAAGGAATTTAAGGAATGCTTTTTTTTTTAATTGGTGACCTTTGCACTAAGCCTTGAAAGATGAGTTGGTGTACTACAGTTGAGAGAGGAAAAGGGGAGGATCCAAGACTGATCAATCACCACAGAAACTGAGGTGCGTTTTTACGAGAACTTACTGATTCTAATGGAATATATAGAGACTACTTAATATTATAAGCAGCTACAAGCGAAATACAGTTATGGGACCAGGTGGTGATGCACCTGGTTAAGTACCCACACTACAACACATAAGGACCCAGGTGCAAGCCCCTGGTCCACACCTGACAGGGGAAAGCTTCATGAGTGGTGAAGCAGGGCTGCAGGCGTCTCTCTGTCTCTATCTCACTCCCCCCGCCACCACTCTCAATTTCTCTGTCTCTAATAATAAATAAAAATATTTAAAAGTGAGTAATACAGTAATAAGCATTTACAAGTATAATTAATATGTTTATATTTTCATCATTTGCCATATTTGATGGACTCATTCATTCACCTTCCTTTAATTCATTTAAGAACACTATGTGTCAAATCTAAAAGCCATAGGAATAAGCTCACTAAATGTAATGCCAATTTTCTAGTCTCTAGTCAATCAATATTTCTACATTTATTATGGAATGTATTTAAATTCTGATTAAAATTAATAGAGGCCTGCTAAATGACTAATGTTATAAGAAACAAATGTCCATAACAAAGCATACTGTTCTAGGCAAATAAAATGTCATTCTTGTATATTAACATACAAGACAACACAGAGCCGGGGGCTGGCATACCCAGTTAAGTGCATGAACCTGGGTTTGAGTCAACACTCCCCATCTACAGGGGGAACGCTTCATGAGTGGTGAGGAGGGTCTGCAGGTATCTTTATCTCCCTCTCTCTGTCTCCCCATTCTCTCTGAAATTCTCTCTGCCCCATTAATTTAAAAAAAAAAGGAAAAAAATGGTGCCAGATGCAGTGGATTGGGAATGCCAGCTCTGAGCCTGAGACAGGAAGCAAAGAGAAATAAATAAATAAATAAACAAACAAATAGAAAAACAATCCTGTTAACATTGTAGGAAAGAATTCCTGCTGGGGGAAAGAAGAGAACAATGATCATTGCTTCTTGGCCAGAAATAAATGTAACTATCTCAAGGACAAATGCAAATAATTGCTTTTTCCTCTTCTCCCACAGCATTCAGGGTAAGATCTTACTTCAAATACTAAGACCACAAAAAAGAAAATTAATTACCATCTTAAAGAAAAAGGAGCTGGCCATCTACAATGAGAGAATATAGATTTGATTAGTGGTTGTCTGGGCCTGGGAGAGGAGGAGGTGGAATGGGTAATAACCACTAATGGATAAGAGGTTCCTCTCTGCAGCAATGAAAAGCTTCTAAAATTAGATTGTGTATTAGATTAGGTATTAAAAGATTTGGGCTAGTAGTGACACACCTGGCTGAGCACACATGTTACAGTGCACAAGGACCCAGGTTCAAGCCCCGAGTCCCCACCTGCAGGGGGAATGCTTTGCAAACGGTGAAGCAGTATTACAGGTGTATCTCTATCTCTCCCTCTCTATCATCTCTTTCCCTTTCGATTTCTGGCTATCTCTATTCAGTAAATAAAATAAAGATAATGAAAAAAATAAAAAATAAAATAAAATTGATTGTGGTAGTGCTTTCACAACTCTACCTGTGCTGCTAAAAACCACCAAAATGCATACCTTAAAAATTGACTGTTATGTGAATTATATCTCAGTACATATTTTTTAAAGATGCTAGCTGAAAATTTAAATACACAAACCATTGCTTTCTAGTGCATTTTGTAATATTGTTTAGTTTCATTTCAAAGTTGTGTTTACTTAAAAAAAAAGACTATAAAATTTTAAAGTAATCTTTCCTTCTACTTGTCAATTGACACATATGAAATGGATTTGCTTTCCCTCGCTGCCATGATTTTTTTTTTTAAGTATGTGCTCTTTTTGTAGTCGTGAAGATAGCTCTAGCAGGTAGAATATATGCCTTCCATACTGGAGATTCTGGGTGTGATCCCCAACACCACATTTAAACACCCAAAACAGAGACAAGTTGAATTGTATGGATATTAGAATAATACTTTGGTGTCTTTTTTCCCCTGTCTTTTCCCCTCCCTCTCTTATTAAAATAAGTAATAAAATAAATGTGCCCAAAAACTTGACTTAGCAGTGAGTGGGAGGTGCGTGCAAGACTCTGAATTCTTTACTTGTTGCCACATTAAGAATTCATTACTTTTAATAATTACACTATTTTGACTACATTTCAAAAATGCAAAGGTTTTAAATATAGCATTAACTTAATTAATGACCAATGCAAACTAATTTCACTTCCTTCTTAATGATGTGTCAGATCTTTAACATTTGCAGTGCAATCCTTTAAATATATTTTATCTATGGAATAGGACGTAATGATTTACAATAACCCCGGAATATCTAATTATAAATCCTTTCAATAACAATTAAAAATGAAATATTATACATGCCTTAATAATAAACTTCAAGTAATAACACTGATTTTAGAAAATAAAGCGGTTATTATTGACAAAAGGCAAGCAATATATCCAAATAAATACATATCAAAATAATTGTCTCTGAATCTGTTTTTGTCTAATATAAAGTTATCTATTTTAGCATGATAAATTACTGCTGATTTTAATGAAATATAATCAACATCTGTGTGAAGTTCTACAGTTAGTATTACTAGGAATTTTTCCCACAAATACTTTCCATGAATAAGATTTGGGGAATGTTTTTTAGCAATTAAGTAAAGGATCAAATAATATTTGTTTTTATTATGGCATTAAAAACACAAATGTGAAACTCACCATTTCAAACATCTTAAAGTGTATAATTTTAGTACTTAGTACATTTACAAACATTATCCCTAATTTGAGAATATGTTAATTTACTTACAAACAATTCAACTGCCGAAGAACAGATGAGTTTATATCCACACTATGGAACACTACTCAGTTGTAAAATGAAATCTTGCTTTTCACGACAGCATGGATGGAAATGGAGGCAATCATGTAAAGTGAAGTAAGTCAGGAAGAGAATGGAAAATATATGATGATTTCACTCAAATTTTAGATATGAAAAAACAAATAAGGGAAGTTACAAAGTGAAATATGAAAAAACTCTCAGCCTGCTTGAAAACCTGAAATTAGTGAGGAAAGAGGGGTCAGCCTGGGGAGGGGGGAAATAATCTTTGGTTGGGCAAGACTAGTACTTTCACGGGGGAAGAGAGCTGAAATTGTACTCTTACAACATCAACTGCTTTGTAAAATATTTCCTTTTTTAATTTTATTTATTAATGAGAAAGGAGGAGAGACAAAACCAGGCATCACTCTGGTATACATGTGCTGCCGGGGATTGAATTCAGGACCTCATGTGTGAGAGTCCAATAATTTTTTTTTTTTTCCTTTTCATGAATATGTTTTCTTTTTTTTTTTTCTTTTTTTTTTTTTAATTTTTTATTTAAGAAAGGATTAGTGAACAAAAGCATAAGGTAGGAGGGGTACAACTCCACACAATTCCCAACACCCAATCCCCATAACCCACCCCCTCCCCTGATAGCTTTCCCATTCTCTATCCCTCTGGGAGCATGGACCCAGGGTCGTTGAGGGATGCAGAAGGTAGAAGGTCTGGCTTCTGTAATTGCTTCCCCGCTGAACATGGGCGTTGACTGGTCAGTCCATACCACCAGTCTGCCTCTCTCTTTCCCTAGTAGGGTGTGAGAGTCCAATAATTTACCACTGCGCCACCTCCCAGACCACTAAAATATTTCTTCAATAATGTAAGGAAAGAAAAAAAACATTTATATGCATTGTATCACTCCCAGTTCTTCAGCAAAGAATCCCTCAGGGCCTGGTGGTGGCGTACCAGGTTAATTTCACATAGTACGAAGTTTAAGGACCCACACAATGATACAGCAGTGAAGCAGGTCCACAGGTGTTTCTCTGTTACTCTCTTTCTCTATCTTTCCCACCCCTCTCAATTTCACTCTGTCCTATACAAAAAGAAACCAAAAAAAAATGACCACAGGAACAATGGTTTCATAGTGCAGGCATTTTGCCCCAGTAATGACCCTGGAGGACAAAAATAAGTAAATAAATAAATAATTAATTATTCCTCATCTAGATAACTTCCTACTAAAATTTTAGATCTTTATCTATTTGTCATATTCTACAAATCATATTCCAATTCTTTCAGTAAAAATTAGGGTGCCCTTCACTTTAACGATGACTCTTTAATCACTATCAGACTACCCCATCAGCTGCAGCACTAGTCAGGGAGTCCTGAGATTCCCAGACATGATGGGCTTAGACCTCAAATAAATCCCTCTCTTCATTGTTACCGGTCATCTCTATCAGGAACAACAAAACAGACCCCTTTGTGGGCCCCATAGTACCTTGCCCTCAACTTGGACCAACAATGGCAGAGAATGTTCCATCCTCCCTTCAGAGGATGGGACATTATGCTACACTTGAGGAACATGGGTCCTGAAACTGGGGCAACTTGGAATATTCCTACTCATAACCACAGAATGTGACCTCAGATCTACAGGGATGCAGAGGTCACACAGTCTCCTAAACTGAATATGGGCCCCAGATCACATCAACTCCATGGGGTTTACAGTCAACAATACTTATACACCTTTCTCATATTAGGGAGCTACTCTCTTCTCTGATCCAGCTTTCTGGTCCTTTTTCCAGCCATGACATCATCTCCCCAGACAATAACTTGGATCCACCTGCATATCAGATTTCAGACTAAGTGGAAAACAACAACAACAACAAAACTAGTATAGACATGGGCCCTTTGGAATATAACTAAAATAGGCCTACTAACTATCAACAAAACGGAGACCCACCCAACTCATCATCTGCACTATTCCAGCCTTTAGGTTCATGATTAGTCAACAAATTTTTTGGCTTATGGTAACTCTCTTTTTCAGCCACCAGGTTCCAGATGCTAAGGTGATACAAACCAGACTTCCCTGGGCAGACAACCGCACCAATGAGTCCTGAAGCCCCATTTCCCCAGAGCCCTGTCCCAGTAGGGAAAGAGAGAGACAGGCTGGGAATATGAATCGACCTGTCAATGCCTATGTTCAGCGGGGAAGCAATTACAGAAGCCAGACCTCCCACCTTCTGCACCCCATAAAGTCCTGGGTCTATACTCCCAGAGTGATAAAGAACAGGAAAGCTATCAAGAATGCTGGTGGTAGGAATTGTGTGGAGTTGTAACCCTCTTATCCTATGGATATTGTCAGTGTTTCCTTTTTATAAATAAAAATTTTAAAAATTAAAAAATTAGAGTGATCTTGTTATTTCACTTTTAAGTGAGTTTAATTAATTTTCTCTAGCACTTAATGTAGTTTATTATTATATATTTATTTTTTTGTTTGTCTAATCCCATATCCACAGTGAATTGTATGGTCACTGAATTTTAATAAGAAGCAAAGATACTTACAAGAGAAAATATGTATATATAACCTATATTTCCCCAGTGTCTAAAGTAGTTCATTAATAAGTATCTATTAAATGCTATAAATTATGGTGATGTTTTCATTCACTTTTATTTACTCAGAATTTTATAGTTGAATAAAAATAAAGATTGGAAAAGTAACTGATTCCAAAGAACAGCAAGTAAACTTTTGTCAGAAAAGCAATTCTAAATAACAGAAATTTATAACTTGGGAAAAGAGATCTGAAAGAATGTCAGCTAAGTTATAAATGTGATTTTAGTTAAAGCAATTTGAATTTATTTTGGTCAGCTGAGTTCTGATTAGTATCTTCATTTTGCTTTTTATTATTTTTTTTCAAATTCAGTCTTACTTGATTGCTTTTAAATAGAAATGTGAATTACATAGATTTCAAAACTGTCTAATACACCCATCATTGACACAATTCATACAGCATATGATGTTTTCTAGCTTTGTTTTAGAATATGTGTGTTTCTTCCCCTGAACCCTGAGTTCCGCCTTTTTTCTTGCAGAGAATGAATCAATCTAGTTAAATTCCAGCCATTGCTTTTCAGCACATGAAGAGAATATGCAATAAGAGGAAAAGACTGCTATTCTTTTTTTCTTCTTTTTATAGTATAATTAATGAGTCTAGCACAGTTTCTCAAATTAAAATCTATCAGAATTGTTTAAATATTCAGCAATCTTATCAGTTCTCCTGAAAACACATACAATTCTTTTTTTAAAAGGTTAGAGAAATTTTAGAGAAGATCCAGAGCTACAGATGGAGCCACTTTTAGAAAGCCGAGACTCAAAACTCTGCCCCATTTTTGGCAGGAAAAAAGCTACATATGTTATGGGGAGGTGGCACTCCTTGTGGGGGACAGGAAAATGACTTTTCTATATATGAAAACTGCTTATCACCTGGCCAAAGAAAAGGTGTTTGCACTATATACTGTCAAGCTTTGCCAAAATCAGAACCCCCTGACAACACTGATTTCACTGTCAAAGCCTCAAAGATTTCTTTATACATTTGCCACTCCGTCTTGGAAGCCAGAGAACAAGTATTATAAAATGATTATTTTCTTAGAAGAAATATTTTTAATTTTTAATTATCATTTTTATTGTTTTGTTATTTGTTTGTTTGTTTTAACCAGAACACTACTCAGTGTTGGCTCTTGTTGGTGCTAGGGCATTTAACCTAGGATGTCAGAGCCTCAGGCATGGAAGTCTTTTTGCATTACCATGATACTGCCTCACTAGTCCTATTATTTTCCTTTCTTATAGGAAATTTTATAAACTCAACTGGGTATTTAACATTCATCAACATGTAAGATATGTGGTTGTAGTTGTAGCTTTAGTGATTGAACAGTGATGAATCTTGGGAGTTCTGTAACTGTTTTTCTAGTTTGAATATTACATGGATGAGTAAGAAATTTGAACTGAGTAAGTATGTTCATCAGGCAAAGGCTTGACTTCTGTGATTTTAGACTTGTGATGCTACATAGAGTAGACAGTACATTCTAGAACAATCAAATTCTTAAATTTATACAACTAGGAGAATATATCAAGTATTTTTTTGTCGATGATGTCTAAACTGCCATGTATTACAGAAACTGGAAAAGCAGGTATTCTGCTTGGCAGATTCAAGTAGCTATCACATTTTTCAGGGATTTAAGCCTGGTAGCATTTTACAAATGGACAGGTTTTATATATTTAATTCTGCTGCTGAGGGAAAATAAAAACTATGTCAGTGTCTATTTTAAAAGCTAAACATCACTGAGTTTATCTAAAAAGTAGAAGAAATTCTATTTTAGCCATGATCTGTTTTGAATTCCTGTTTGATTGCAACATAATGGTTCTCAGTTTGGTGAATATAATTCTAAGGAAAAGCGTTCACCTGATTAAGATACGGCATTATATGAATTGCTCAAAAGTGACTTTAGAAAGACTATTATTATAATGGGAAAGCTATAAATATAGAGAGGAAGATAAAGAATTCTATAAAGGAAGTATATTGTGTCTTTCAGACATTAGAATGAACCTTCCTGGTTTCTTCCACTGGCAGAGTACATAAACTCTTTCTGTATAAGTTGTTACAGATGCCATATACTGCAAGTACAGGAAAAAGACGCAGCTTGGAGAAATTCAGGTGATTGTTAGATTTTTGAGAGGATACCAAGTTATCTTTATTCAGGATTTTACATGTGACGTATTTGTATTGAGACAATCTTCTCCTTCAGTTTCCCCTGTAGGAACACACATGTGAAGTATATGACATTACAAGTGTCCTTCCTCCAACTTTAGTTTCTCTTTCCACTAGTGCCTTAGTCATAATGTCCAAAACATAATCAGTTAATACTTGTATAGACTGTTTAATCTCTTTACATAGCTTTCCCCAAGTTCTCCCAGAGTATCAGGCATATTCCTTACAAACCAATATTGAGAGTCGTTTCCTTTAATTTCTGAAGAATGAAATTTGTAGTAAGGAATAAAATTTTTTTAATTTAAAACTTACTAGAAATATATGTATTTTCATTTAAATTTCTATCTCAAAGTTCATTGTCATATACATGTTACATCTCTTTGGTTATGTGTGATGTAAACTGTTTATCCTTCTTATGTGCTATAGATTACAGCTATAAGTCTCTTAATTTATTTTTCTTTTATTATTTTATTGGAGGTTTAATGGTTTACAGAGCAGTTGTTAACACACTGATATAATCTCCCTGTGATAGGTGTCTACAAAATTCCTCTCATCCCCAATTTAGATCTTTTCTGTCATCAAGCAGCCGGATCCCAAAGACCCCTCTTCAAAAGGCTCTTTCCCTGCCCCCTTTGCCCAGAGTCTTTTGTTATGGTGTAATACACCCTTGTTTTACTTCATCTTTTCCCTTTCTGTTCTTATTTTAAAGTTCCACATATAAGTAAAATCATCCCATATTCATCCTTCTTTTTGGCTTATCTTACTTAAGAAGTGAGATGATAACAAGCTCCACTTAAGAAACTCCATTCAAGATGAGGTGAATATACCTCTTCATTCCTAATTCTGAAACTAATGCATATAGTATTTTACAAAGTCAGACTGGACTTTCTCACTCTCACTTTTAAAAGTCTTACTTTTCTGAGTTTTAAGATTGTTCCTAAACACCATAGTCAATAAGGCAAAACAAACTAAAACATGGAAAAGGCAAATAAAATAGAAAGACTAATTCAACTAAACAGATAATTATTTGGCAATTATATGGTAACTGTACATACAAACAAATAATTTGCTTATTCTTATTTCAAAGATGCTTATTGTTGCTATTATGCTCTAGCTATAGAGCTAGAAACTGAAAGTATGATATTAAACAAGATAGCCAATCATTCTGCCTTTACTCTTTTGACTAACCATACCATAAAAAAAAAAAAATCAATCAATTTTAATGACTCAAATTGTCCTGGACAACTTTACATTCATTGCTTTAAAATTTTAAGATAGTGTGTTTATCATCATTAATCATTATTAATTTTATTGCTGTCAGAGACCAACAGATTGACTTTAGATTCTCATTTCTTTTCTCTTGTATATTAACAAAAATTGCTCCTTTTATTTTTCTTCTATCTACCACACATTTGTTAATCCTTCCAGGTCACTTACAAGATGAAGGAAAACCTTATCTGAGTCATGCAAATGTTCCACTCACTGATGCAGTAATCATGTACCCTTCATAGGGGGTCAGTCTATCTGTCAATCATGACTTATTATTAGCTACTATAAATAGAACTGTTCTGAACTTACCCTCAGTAAGTGGCAGCATTTAATTGTGAAGAAAGGTATGAATTTTGAGGAAAACCCACTTGATTTTTTTTATTTCTTTATTGGGGAATTAATGTTTTACATTGGACAGTAAATACAATAGTTTGTACATGTATAACATTTCTCAGGGAAAACCCACTTTAAAACAGACTTTTGTTGGAATAAAAGTATCAGGAGGGAGTCGGGCGGCAACACAGTGGATTAAGCAAGCACATGTGGCACTAGCACCTGCAGGGAAGTCGCTTCACAGGCGGTGAAGCAGGTCTGCAGGTGTCTATCTTTCTCTTCCCCTCTCTGTCTTCCCCTCCTCTCTCCATTTCTATCTGTCCTATCCAAAAACAACATCAATAATAACTACAACAATAAAACAACAAGGACAACAAAAGGGAATAAATAAATATTTTTAAGAAAAATTTTTTTTAAAGTATCAGGAATGACTATAATATATAGAGTTAAAGGTCAAAGACAATATAAGACAAGATTGTTGTGTACTGACCAATTTACATCAATGAGAAAGAATTCTGTTCTTTACCATGTCACTAGTATTTCATCCAAAAATGTTACAAGTTGACAGCAGAGAGAAAAATTCAAACCTATATAAATTCATATTTCCCCTGTTTAGATTGGTCAAGATTTCTTTCTGAGATTATATTAAGCTGTAAGCCTCAGGCCCTCCTTACTGAAACCTCATTGGATCGACCTTCTCGTGGTGCATCCCGTGAGTACCCATTCATTGGGGAAACTGACGATCCTTCCTAGCTGACTGAATCCACATGGATCCCAGTCACTTTCAAAGCCAGCAACAAGCAGCTCCTGACAGCTTTCAACCTGATGCTGTTGACTGGCTACGGAAGAAGGGCAAACGCTAGAAGAAGAAGGAGGGAAGAAAATAAGAAACAAGAATACAGATAAAAGGAAGGAAAAATACAAAACCTACTTTCACTTTTCATATTCCCCTGGGGTTAGAATCCACTCTCAGTTTCTTACAACTAAACATATTTCCCATACTTTCTCTCCTTTTGTTATATACTAATAATGAGAGTTAAAGATACACATCATATGGTAGAAAACATGATTATCTAGTATTTAGGGAAAAAAATGGAAGCAAGATAAAGTTTAATCAATACAAAGTAACATTTACAAATAAAGACAGTTGAATAACCTCTGAACCCTCTTGATCAATAATTCATTCTAGGTCTTGATCAGGGCACTGGAATATATTAGCATACTAAAAGCATTTTAGGATTACTTAACTATGGATTACCCTTCCATTAGTACAATCTTCATTTAAAAGGTCTTTAATTTGATGACCCTTTGGTAGAGATGGCATGCATCTTTATAGACACTATCCATCAGTTAATAAAGCCAAATGTTTATCAGCTGTCTTAAAATGTTCTCAGGAGTTCAATTTTCTACATTCAAGCTTTATTGATCATTATCATTCTTATGCAGTCTTAAGAAATAAATCAGCAAAAGCCATTCAGGATTCAGTAGAAAAAAAAAAAAAACCTTACATCCACAAAAATCCATAACAATTCTCACATGAACAAAACCCTAACAACAACAAAAGCTATACACTCAAATTATCATCAGATGTAAGATTACATCTTTTTCTTAAGTAATGAAATCAGGAATGTCTATTTGGCATAGATTAGTTTCATATTTTGAACAGAAATAAAAATCTCTTCCCAGGTTGATCCCAGCTCCCTAACTGCAGGGGAGTCGCTTCACAGGCGGTGAAGCAGGTCTGCAAGTGTCTATCTTTCTCTCCCCCTCTCTGTCTTCCCCTCCTCTCTCCATTTCTCTCTGTCCTATCCAATAAAGATGACATTAATAACAACAACAATAATAACTACAACAACAATAAAAAGGAGGGGGCAACTAAAGGGAAAATAAATATAAAAAATTATAAAAAGAAATAAAAATCTCAATGTTAATCTTTAAGGAATTATTTTATCTGATGTAAAAAAAGAACAACTCTCAACATAAACGATTATTTTTATTTAAAATATTTAAATAATGGTAATACTAAAGCTAAACAATACCAGTTCATTACAAAGGAAAATCTACATATTATTGGAATGTACACTTACTTCTGAAAGAATAAATAAAACCATAATTACATGTTAACAAATTGAACGGGGAATGAAACTGATTGGCTACCACTGCACATTGTTGGCCTAAAACCTCTAATACCTCAGAGTCCTGCAGTTTCCATAGAAACAGAGTAATAGGTAATGTAAGAGCTATAGTTATATCTAGACAAAAGACTTGCCTGAGCTTTCATTTCAACATTCCGAAATCTGAAGAAAACAGACTTTATTTTAAAAATAGAAAAAAATGAGTTCAATATGTAAATGTCAAACTCAAAGTGTCCTACCATTTATAAACACTAAAAAAGGATTAAATCTTTGTACTGGGTTTAAAAATAATTTTTGATACAAACTGATCAAAATGGAGCAAATAAAAATTTTTAAAGAAATTTCTAACCTACATAAAAAATAAACAAACACCAATTTGTCAAGTTTGTTGTCCAACCCAGCTTGAGGCTCATCAAGAAATTGAGAATTTTAATTATCTAAAGTCCATTAAGGACAGTTTAGTCTGTACACCAGAGTTCTGTTAATGCTACTGTTTTCAATTTAGACTTTCCCTTAGTAAAGGTATAAAATCTCATTAGTAAGATGAAGTCAAGAGAAAATTTGCATTTATCTTTTTTTTTCTCACTCCTCTACTATACCAGGAGTAACTAAAAATGTGAGTAATTAACAATTGAGTTAATAATAGAGTATCTCGGTGTCCGGGCAGTAGCACAATGGATTAAGCGCACATGGCATGAAGCTCAGACAGGCATAAGGATCCAGGCTTGAGCCCCCGGCTCCCCACCTGCGGGGGTGATGAAGCAGGTCTGCAAGTGTCTTTCTCTCCCCTTTTCTGTCTTCCTCATTTCTCTCTGTCCTATTCAACAACAACAACAGCAGCAAAATAATAATAAGAATAAAGGCAACAAGGGCAACAAACAAAAAAAAGGGAAAAAATGGCCTCTAGGAGCAGTGGATTTGTAGTGTAGGCACACTTAATAATTATTAATAAACTCATTTTAAGCTCATTAATTTAATGTATAATATCTTAATTCTTCACTGAGATGTCACTGGCTTTCCCCTCCACATCCAGTCTATAAAGTAATACTTAAGTACTTTAAACATATGCTAGAAAAATATAGACATTTCCATGATCTGATAATAAAGAGTACCTAATAACTAAAAAAATAATAAATATTTTGATAAAATGCTTTGGCAGTACATACAATAATTCCAAAGAAAAAGTGAAATAGTCAGATATTGAGTTTTTAGATAAAATATTTTAATTTAGGTCAGCAAGATAGTTCACCTAAGAGGATACCTTCCTTGCCTTGCTGATGACCCAGGTTTAAGTCTAACTCCCCACCACCTGGGAGGAGCTTTGGTGATATGATCTTCTTTCTGTCAACCCTTGAGATGACAAAGCAAACATTAACTCAGGAATGAATTTCACAAAGATTTAATTTAATGAAGTTTTGTTTAAAATGGTAAGATCCTTTTAGCAACCGAACAACTGAGCAAAGAGTTCATGTCAGTGTCAAAATGTATCACAAACTACAATTAAATATTTAAAACCGGGTTGTACCATCATGACTATCTAACAAAGGACATTTTAAGAGGAAATAGCTTACAACTCACTTTTTTTCATTGTTGTTGTTGGATATGACAGAGAGATATTGAGAGAGGAGGGAAGACAGAGAAGGGCAGAGAAAAATAAACACCTGCAGACTTGCTTCACAGCTTGAGAAGCGCTTCTCCCCCCCCCCCCAAAAAAAAAAAGGCAGGGAGCCAGGGGCTCAAACCTGAATCCTTATATGAGTCCTTGCTCTTGGCACTAATGCGCTTAACCCAGTGTGCTAATGCCCTGCCCTCACAAATCACTTTTAAAATACTGTGAAATGGGGCTACTCATTGGTGCACCTGATTGCACTAGTGTTAACAATAAATATGTACCTAGGTTCAAACTCCCACCTGCAGGGGAAAAGTTTCACAAGTGGTGAAGCAGTATTGCAGATTTTTGCTCTTACTCTCTGCTTTTCTACTTCCTCTTCCCTCTCAATCTCCTCTGTCCTATCAAATTTTTTAAAAATAATAAAAATGACTAAATATTGAAAAATAAAATGATGTAAAACAATTATTTTAATCTCTGAATTCATACAACTAATGATGTATTAAAAGTATATATTCTCAAACATAAGAATACGTTGAATTCTGCTCATTTATTGACTGCTTTCCTTGAGAATGTGTATAAACTAGGACTGGTGTAAGGATCCTGGTTCGAGCCCCCAGCTCCCCACCTGCAGGGGAGTTGCTTCACTGATGCAGGTGTCTATCTTTCTCTTCCCCTCTCTGTCTTCCCCTCCTCTCTCCTTTTCTCTCTGTCCTATCCAACAACGATGACATCAACAACAATAATAACTACCACAATGGAAACAACAAGGGCAACAAAAAGGAAATAAAGAAATATAAGAAATCTTAGTGAATAAAAAAAAAAAAGAATATCTATAAACTGCTTTCTGTTTTAGGTTAACTTACTGACCCCAAGTGATGACCAATATGTATTTCAAGATATAAATCTATAAAATCTTAAAATCAAGATAGAAGATAAGCATACTTATTTAGAGTGAAGGCAATTCATGTTTGAAATACACTTCAAAGAGTAATCTATTATCTTCAGAAAAGCTAATTAAATGCATATAAAAGCAAATCAACCATTATTCTACTACCTTGAAATTAAATACTGAAAGAAAGTAGTTATAAATCAGCCCAGTGGGATGAAAGCAGACAAAGAGACGGTACATTTGCTCCTGTATAAATAGACATTGAACTCAAATACTAAGAGAATCTCAGAAAAAAGGGGAGAGGGAATGAAAAGACACAAATCAATTCACACTAAGTTTTAGGAAATCTTCAGATTATAAATCCCATGCATACAATATACCTGACACCACCATTAATTAATAGTCTGGGTGTTACCATAAAAATTGAACAAATGCTTTCTTGGTTTCTTAAAAGGAAAATACAGGAGAGAATACTCTTGTGGGAAAGGGTTTTTTCAAGAAGACTTCTATGGCACACACACACACACACACACACACACACACACACACACAAGTAATGAAACTTTCTTAGATAAAAAATTTCCATTCAATATTGTGCTAAGCCAGATACTGTGTCTATCCTAAAAGTACTTTATTTAAACTGACTACCCCCTGTGTTAAGTCAATTTATATGTAAATTCTATGGAGAATTAAGTTAATGAGCTTTTTAATGTAACTAACACTAAGACCAAATGTATCTTCCCCACTTGGCTTTCAAACAAAGTCCTAGCCAACCTTGATGTGAGGAATGGGATCTGGAAAGAGTAACAATCTCAAACTCTGAAAGAGGAAACTGTTCTGATTCATGTCAAAACTGGAGCTGCTGCCAAAAAAGTCAGGTGTGCAAGGGATCTCTGAGCATCTTTTACTTATTCATTCTCTAAGATACTCATACTCAAACACTGATCTTGGAAGAATGACAAGGATTAGCAACAACTAAGATGCTTCCCTGGGAAATCAATTTTATGAATAGGTGGAGTAGAAATCTTTACCTAAAAAGAAAATTTCATCATATATTTAATTCACTAACAGTTGTATTTTCCATATGAAAATTACCATTCAATACACATTTATATATTATTCATCCTTATAATACTTTTTTAAATTTTATTTTTTATATTTATTTATTTTCCCTTTTGTTGCCTTTATTTTTTATTGTTGTTGTAGTTATTATTGTTGTTGTTAGATAAGACAGAGAGAAATGGAGAGAAGAGGGGAAGACAGAGAAGGGGAAAGAAAGATAGACACCTGCAGACCTGCTTCACTGCCTATGAAAAGACTCCCCTGCAGGTGGGGAGCCGGGGGGCTCGAACCAGGATCCTTACGCCAGTCCTTGCATTTCACAACACTTGCGCTTAACCCGCTGCGCTACCACCCGACTCCCATAATACTTTTTTAATAGTCAATATATTTAAATATATGCAGAAAATAATAACATAAAGTATATGGAGGTCAAGGAACCAATTATTTATTATTTATTATTGGGTAGAGATAGAGAGAAACTGAGAGGGGGGAGGGAGAGAAAGAGAGATAGTCACCTGTGGTCCTGCTTCACTACTCATGAAGTTTTCTTTCTACAGGTGGGGATTAGGGGCTTGAACACAGGGCCTTGTGCACTGTAATGTGTGCGCTCAACCAAGTGTGTCACTGTCTGGCCCCTCTCCAACTAAATAAGATAATGACGAAGAAAACTTGACAGAGCAGTTATAGATGGTACTTGAGAAGAAAGACAAGAAGCGGTAAACATAGAGTGAAGCCTGGACTGGGTGTGGCAGTGGGAGAGGGAGCAAGGGAAGCACACTGGGTATCCAGTACAGGATGGTGAAGAAAGACTTGGTTTGAAATATCTCTGAACCTCAAGGCTTTCAACTATAATATGTGAAATTAATAATGAAGTCTATCTCATTACATTGTCACAAGTCCTGAACCATATAGAGGCTCAGTAAGTCTTTTATTAACAGATAATTAGAATAATTATATTCACTACCAAAAAATTGTTCTTTAAAAGTCTAAAAGTTTAGGTCAAAATATTCTGGACATATGAACCAATCTTATCTCACATAATTCTTCCATATCCTGAGATAATATAAGATACTTGAAACTTGGAATTTATCAAAAACATTTACCTAAAGCACCTGGGATTTTGCTATGACTATATTTTCGTTCATATCATTTCAGTCATTTATGGAGAAAAATAATTATTAAAAATGTAAATGGAAATTCAAATCTAAGGAGAAAAAAATTAATCTAGAGATATTCAAATTAATTTCTCCAGTACTATCATTTACATAGCCAGTGAACATCTCCATATAGGTAGGGTGAATATTGGGCGGGGGAGATAGCACAGTGGTTATGCAAACACACTCTCATGCCTGAGGTTCCTAAGTCCCAGACTCAATCCCCCGCACCACCATAAACCAGAGCTGAGCAGTGCTCTGGTGTTTCTCTTTGTGTCTTTCTCTGCATCTCTCAAAAATAAAATAAATATATAGAATATATATATATATATATGGTAGGGTGAATATAATGACTCACTTTCAATAAATACAGTAAGAAGATGGAAATATTAACTTCATAACAGACAAATCTTATAGATAGTATCTTAACCAAATGATTCATGCTGATTTCATTATGACTTCTCTGGTATTCTTTCTTTTTTATTATTATTTTATCTTTTTAATTTTCCTTTTGTTGCCCTTGTGTTTCGTCTTTGTTGCTGTTATTGTTATTGCTATAGTTGTTGGATATGACAGAGAGAAATCGAGAGAGGAGGGGAAGAGAGAGGGGGGCGAGAAAGACATATGAAGACATGCTTTCATGGCCTGTGAAGCGAACCCCTTGGAGGTGGGGACCCAGGGGCATGAAACATCAAACATAAAAATGAGAAAAATTCTGCAAAATATTTGATCAAGGCTCCTGAAAGTGTCATAGTTGCTCAAGACAAGGAATAATGGAAAGAACTGTCACTCATTTGAAGAAATAAATGGGATAGGATATATATAACTAAGAATCCTAAACTGGATCCTAGAACATTAAAGGAAATTTGTTCATAATACTGGAAAATTCAAGCAAAGTCTGTAATTAACATTGTGTCAACGTTAACCTGCAAGCTTTGATAAAACTGTCTGGTTATACTGGCATTAAAGAAAGCTACGTTAAGTTACACTGGCATTTTCTGTAATATATTTGCAATGCTCTTGTACATTATTTCAAAATTAAATTACTAAATAAACTCATTCCACAAGTAAATACAATAATGAATATGAAGATGAATAAACTGCAAAGCAATTTATTATTATGATTATATCCACTAGCAAAATGATCATCATGATCATTAATGTAATAATATATAAATAAAACAACATATATGTAATAATATATAAGAATGAATCATTTTGCTACTGGTTGTACTATGTTGTTAGGGTTCAGGGCTCCAGCAGGCTGGGCTAGCTTCGCGTGGTGAACAGAGACTCGAGGACACACGGCTGGGCCAGGAAGCCGTATTTCTTTTCTTTTTTTTTTTTTTTTAATTTTTTTTCTTTATTGGGGAATTAATGTTTTACATTCAACCGTAAATACAATAGTTTGTACATGCATAACATTCCCCAGTTTCCCATTTAACAATACAACCCCCACTATGTCATTTATCATCCTTCATGGACCTGTATTCTCCCCACCCACCCATCCCAGAGTCTTTTAATTTGGTGCAATACGCCAATTCCATTTCAGGTTCTACTTGTGTTTTCTTTTCTGATCTTGTTTTTCAACTTCTTCCTGAGAGTGAGATCATCCCATATTCATCCTTCTGTTTCTGCTGTATTTCTTTATTCACGAACAATGATTCATAAACTAACCCAAACTAATCACCACACAGATCTCTCCTGCATCCTTCTCCTCCAGTGGTTCCACCAGAACTCTCGAACTACGTAGCGCGAAACTAGCAAGGGCCAAACCAATTCTCCCAGAGGTGGGGGGAAGGAGGCCAAAGCAATATGAAACATACCAATAATTCCCCCTTTTCTTTTTAACTAAATGACCACAGTATCAGGGGTGTGGGGTGAACAAAAACCTATATCATACAGGCATTTTCAAAAAAGAAACTGGCACAAACATGGAGGAACATGTAAGACAAGAACCAGTGTGCTGCCAAGGGAAGGCCTGAGGGGGACCTTTTGTTGCCTCTGGGGGGCGTTACTTGCCTCGACGGGCATTTTTTTTTCTCTGTGGGCATTACCTAGCATGGGGGCGGGAATATGGCCTAGAGTCCCAAGGCAGCTGGCTCCAGTCAGTCTTTGAGAAACCCAGCAGCATAAAGGGAAGCTGCTAGTTTTGTGCAAAGTGTCCAAGAGTTGTACCAGTGAGTCTGATAGAAATGCCAGTCCAAAGCAGAAGAATGCCAGGGGGTGGAACGTTGTATGAGGAAGGTCAGCTGCTGGAATTCTGCTTTTCTGTAGAGAACCTGACAGCTGTAATTTACTTACTATGAAACAAAACTTGTAGCAGGTTAGAAGTTTATCACAATTGATAACTCTATTACAATCATTAGCATAACCATAGCGCAATCTAACGTTTTTAATTGAGAAGGAATTTGAGAGTTTTACATATCAACAGCGTCTTTTTAACCTTTTGTTACATCCATTCAAGATGGAGACACACCCTAGGTGTGCACAGGTTTTTTTTTTTTTAACTAACTTAGTTAAAATATATTGATTTTTAACTCAGACTTTGAATGTAAGTTAATTTTACCTTTATGAGAACTATGTTGAAAACCTTTTTCATTTAACTCTGTCTGGTAAGAATATAGCCTTAAAGTTATATTTTTAACCTTAAAGTTAATGTTTACCAAACTTGAAACACACACGTAAACATGGTCTTTAATACACAAGGAGAGGAACCTTTGTTACGAAGAAGACATGTCATTTTAAACACGAATTTAGATCTATACTGTCTTAGTTGTTGGGGGGGGTCACCATCCGGAGGTGGCCTCCGCACAGCTCCACTTCTAGGAATTGTAGGTTGCAATCTCTGGACAAATCTCTGCATGTTCTAGCTCGTCTGCCTTCAGACCCAAGCTGGAGATCTTGGCCAGGGGGCCCAGTTTCGGCAGGGAGCTCACAGTCTCCGGGTGGTCTGGGATCTGCTGAGACTTCATAGCAGGAGGGCAGGCAGGCCAGCTGTGCAGAAGGTGTGGGCCAAGGTGCCCCGGGGCGGCGGCCATGATAGGCCATAGGCCTGTCCGCCATGTCTGCTGCCCTGCTCCCAGCGGCTGAGCAGCATGGAGGGAGCCCGCGCCGAATGCCCTGCTCCATGTGGCGGCGAGCTGGCTCTTGCAGGCGGGCGTTGGGTGGAAACCACAGTGTGGCACAGAACGAAATGTTCCAGAAACAGAGAAACAGTCTCGTGAAGAAAGGGCAGAGGCCTTTAGAAACCTCTTCACAAGCAGAAAAGAAGGCCATTGTAGATAGGTAGGTAAAGTCTTCACTTATCAGTGGAGATGCGCAGGTCAGGTCCACGTGGGTGCCATTTGTTGTTAGGGTTTGGAGCTCCAGCAGTCCGGGCTAGCTTCGCCGCGGTGAACAGAGACTTGGGGACACACGGCTGGGCCGGGAAGCTGTATTTCTTTATTCACGAACAACGATTCATAAACTAACCCAAACTAATCACCACACAGATCTCTCCTGCATCCTTCTCCTCCATTGGTTCTGCCAGAACTCTCGAACTACGTAGCATAGGGGGCGGGGAGAAAGAGAGGTGCGAAACTAGCAAGGGCCAAACCAATTCTCCCAGAGGTGGTGGGAAGGAGACCAAACCAATATGAAACATACCAACAGTACTAGACATTGATTAAAAGTATGAATACTGGGAACAAATTTCCTTAGTTTGTGTCAGTTATTAAACTAAGCTACCAAACTTCTCATCTCTAAAATTAAAAAAAGAAGAAGAAATAAAAGTACTTACTAAGTAGTGGACAAAAACAGTGTAACAGAGTAAGAAGAGATTTTTACCTTACCATGACACCTACCAGTATTCCCTGAAAACAACCAGATTAACATGGCCTGGCCACACACCTGGGCAAATATTAAATCACCTAGGTACTTAATCTTCACATTCTTTTTGTACATTCTGAATAATCCTGGCTCCAAAGAAATACCAGACAATACCTTATTTTATAAGATAGGCTTTCAGAATACAACTGAAAACATGAGTGAGGCAGAGGTCAGATAAGAAGAAAAAGAGAACTGAACATGAATAGACACAGTGACCAGTGGAATAGAATTGAGAGCCCAGCACTAAGCCCCCACACCCAGGACATCTAATCTTTGACAAAGGTGCCAAGACTATTCAATGGAAAAGCAGAGTCTCTTCAACAAATAGTGTTGCAAAAAATGGGTTGAAACATGCAGAAGAATGAAACTGAACTACTATATTTCACCAAATACAAAAGCAAATTCCAAGTGGATAAAGGACTTGGATGTTAGACCACAAACTATCAGATACTTAGAGGAAAATATTGGCAGAACTCTTTTCTGCATAAACTTTAAAGACATCTTCAATGAAATGAATCCAATTACAAAGAAGACTATGGTAAGCATAAACCTATGGGACTACATCAAATTAAAAAGCTTCTGCACAGCAAAAAGAAACCACTACCCAAACCAAGAGACCCTTCACAGAATGGGAGAAGATCTTTACATGACATACATCAGAGAAGAGTTTAATAACCAAAATATACAAAGAGCTTGCCAATCTCAACAACAAGAAAACAAATGACACCATCCAAAAATAGGGTGGAGGACACGGACAGAATATTCACAACAGAAGAGATCCAAAAGGCAGAGAAACACATGAAAAAATGCTCTAAGTCTTTGATTGTCAAAGAAATACAAATAAAGACAACCATGAGATACTACTTCACTACTGTGAGAATGTCATATACCAGAAAGGGTAACAGCAACAAATACTAGAGAGGTGTGGGGTCAAAGAAACCCTTCTGCACTGCTGGTGGGAATGTAAATTGGTCCAGCCTCTGTGGAGAACAGTCTGGAGAACTTTCAGAAGGCTAGAAATGGACCTACCCTATGACCCTGCAATTTCTCTCCTGGGGATATATTCTAAGGAACCCAACACACCCATCCATAAAGATCTGTGTTCTTAGCAGCACAATTTGTAATAGCCAAAACCTGGAAGCAACCCAGGTGCCCAACAACAGATGAGTGACTGAGCAAGTTGTGGTATACATACACAATGGAATACTACTCAGCTATAAAAATGGTGACTTCACCGTTTTCAGCCAGTTTTGGATTGACTTTGAAAAAAAATTCATGTTAAGTGAAATAAGTCAGATACAGAAGGATGAATATGGGATGATCTCACTCTCAGGCAGAAGTTGAAAAACAAGATCAGAAGAGAAAACACAAGTAGAACCTGAACTGGAATTGGCATATTGCACCAATGTAAAAGACTCTAGGATGGGGGTGGGGGAGAATACAGATCCAAGAAGGATGACAGAGGACCTAGTGGGGGTTGTCTTGCTACATGGAAAACTGGAAAATGTTATGCATGTACAGACTATTGTATTTACTGCTGAATGTAAAACAGTAATTCCCCAATAAAGAAATTTAAAAAAAAAGAAAAAGAAAGTAGAGAATAAAGGGGATGGGGAGGTTTGCCTCCTTCCCCTCAGTTGGCCACTGGAAATTAAAAAAAAAAAATGCTTGAAAATGGGGCCTCAGATCAAATTGATGGGGTTTACAGTCAACAATATTTATACACTTTTCCCATATTTGGGAGCTACTCTCTTCCTTGATCCCTCTTTCTGTCCCTTTTTCCAATCATGACATCATCTCCCCAGACAATAACTAGGCTCTACCTACATATCAGATGTCAGGTTCAGGTAAAAACTAATAAAGTAATGGGCCCTTTGAAATATACCTAAAATAGGCCTACTAGCTATTTCCAAAATGGAGACCTCAAATCTTCATCTGCAATATTCCAGCCTTTAGGTTCATGATTAATCAACAATATGTATGGCTTTATATGTTAACTCTTTTTCAGCAATAAGGTTCTAGATGCTAACATGATGCCAACCAGATTTCCCTGGGCAGACAACCCCACCTGGGGTTGTGTCCTGGGGCCCAACTTCCCAAGACGCCTGCCCCACTAGGGAAAGAGAGAGACAGGCTGGGAATATGGATCTACCTGTCAATGCCCATGTTCAGTGGGAAAGCAATTACAGAAGCGAGACCTCCTACCTTCTGAACCCCATAATGCCCCCTGGGTCCATACTCCCAGAGGATTAAAGAATAGGAAAGCTATGAGGGGAGGGGATGGGATACCAAGCTCTGGTGGTGAGAACTGTATCCTTCTTTATCCTATAGTCTTGTCAGTGTTTCCATTTTATAAATAAATTTTAAAAAAATAACATGCATTATTTATTTTAGGAAAATACCTTTTAAGCTCTTTCTACATAGTCATTCTTGGTGAATTCTTCCTCTATATATAGAGAATGGTATCTAAAACCCCTTTTCAGTGCTAGCTTTAATGACTGCTTTTACACATACAATGCAACAGAGATGAAGTTCACATTTCGAGGCTAGATCATGGAGCCCTTGAGAACATTTTCTGTGTCTCTAAGAACACTTGGTCTAGAGATGCTGCTTCTTGTAATCTCAAGCACCACACTGTGAGATATCAAAGTCATGTACAGATTTCACATTGTTGTACTGGTGCAAAGCACAATTGCGTTCACAGACAACAGGCAACATCAACTCAGCCCTTTTGAATGTCCCAACCCAATCAAGGCCCACATGACTTCAGATATTCCACTGTACTGAAACAAATAGCATGTGGAGTAAATGAATGAGTCAGAAACCTCACATAGCTATGAGAGAGAAAAAAAATGTCATAAACCACTAACTCTGCCTCATACTTCCTCAGTTGTTTAGAGAACAAATGACTTACATGCTCTATATGAAATTTAACTTTTGTTATAGTTATTATTCTCATGTTTATTGTAACTACTTTGAAAAAAATATCCAAACTCATTATTCATTTAATTTGCCTTCTCTTATTCAACAAAAAGTGATTCTTCATTTTACTTATACAGTATCAACAGACTTCATATAGACTTGTTAGGATGAACCAGGAACTAGGCTATAAATTAATTTTGTGTTCAAAAACTAATACACAGACAAATTATTGTCTATAAAAACTAATATGATCAACCCTCTTATCATTAGGTTTAATTTGACAACTAGTTTTTGAATATTTGCCATAAGCCTATCACCATACTGGGTAGAGATCATAAAACAAAAGACAAGATAGATATTGTGATGTTTGCAAACTCAGTTCATCATGAAGGGCAGGAAGTGATACAAGTCATTAAGATAGTGTGAAATATACTTGTTCTGATGTAAATAGGATTATGAAAATAAAATTTGCTGCATTAACCTATGGTCATGTTGCAGAAGTCTCACCCTGGTTCTGAGATGAGGCCTAAGCCATAATCCCTGAAGTCTGTTCACCAACTAATATCGCCTTGGAAGAATCGGAGAGGCTGTGTTGATTGGGCATGCAAACTTTATTGAAATAAAGGAAAAAGACTGTGCATAGACACAGGTTTTCTTTAGCAAAAAACAGATAAATTATGGATAGACACATGAGAGTCACAGTGTGATCCTCTGCCAAATCCATTCCCTAGTCCTAGCCCCACAAGGAATGAATTTTTCATTGATCTGTTTAAATTACCTGACTTCTATTTTCTGTTCTCTTTGTTTCCCAGATGTGGCTACTTTTCTAAAGCTCCACCTTTATCTATCCCATAATTACTTCCTCCTCACCTCTCTTTTTCTTTCCCCCTCTATGCCAAAACCAAAAACAAAAGGCCTGAATCTCAGATCACCCTGGTGTATTAAGCTGACATCATGGGATGCTCATCTGACTGAAATGAGGATCCAGTGTTTGCCTGGAGCTAACATTTGCCTAACAGTCTGCAATCCATAACCCACAATTTCTTATTGTGCTGCAGCAAACTCGCAGGATACCGCTGGTTATTTAAATGTTTCAACTGAGAAAACAATGATTTTTGCAGATGTCATTAGATGATGATGGTGATGATATTATTTTAAACTAGCTGTTTAACAGATTAAAATACTAGGTATTTGGGGCCTCAGAAGGCACAATATTCTTCACACTAAGTCCTTGAAACTAAGAACACCGTGACTATACAATGAGAAGTTAAAACAGAGACACTTAGTGTCCTGTAGTTTGAAGATCAGAAAAAAATTATTTCAAAAAAGTAAAAAATTAACCTTATAAAGAATAGCAGTTTAGCAGTAGCATTTGATCCAATTCATTATTTTTTTTTTATAAATTTTTTTCTTCCAACTGAAAGGTGAGAATGTAAAAAATGCCAATGTGAAACTTTTCCTCTCTTCTATAGAAATAAAACCTTATAGAAATAAAACCTTTTAGAGGCTGGGCGGTAGCACAGTGGGTTAAGCGCATATGACACTAAGCACAGGGGCCTGCTTAGGGATCCTGGTTGGAGCCCCCAGCTTCCCACCTGCAGAGGGTCTTTTCGCAAGAAATGAAGCAGGTCTGTAGGTGTCTACCTTTCCTCCTCTCTATCTTCCCCTCCTCTCTCCATCTCTCTCTGTCCTATCCAACAACAACAGCAGCTATGACAACAATAATAATAACAACTACAACAAGGGCAGGAACATGGGGAAAATAGCCTCCGGGAGCAGTGGATTTGTAGTGCAGGCACCGAGCCCCAGAAGTAACCCTGGAAGCAAATAAATAAATAAATGAATAAAAGAAATAAAACTTTTCAGTTATTATCAACCTCTTATCCTTCTTTGTAATTTCAGTCTCTCACTTCTGGGTACTTATTGTCATTACCATATAATTTTGGAATCGGTTCAAACACAAATATTGAAAGTCAGGCCTTTCTCCTGCCCCCAGCCATCATCTATTTTTGACATCCCATCTCAAGGCTCCTTATCACTCAAGTAAATGAAAACATCTCCTGTCCAAGCCTTCCTTTTTCCTTCAAATTAAGTCTGGGATGTGTCTCATTGATTCTTCCCATGTTCTCTTAAGTCAAATGAATCTTTTCAATTGTTCAGCCTTTATCTTGGTCTGTTGTATCACCATCTACCTACTGTGGTCTCTTATTGTGAAATATCCTGCACAAAATGTCCAGAATAATTCTAATACAACTATATTTCCACAAATTGATATTGTTGAGCCTAGTGCACATGGAAAAAGAAAAGTCTTAGCTACACCTGCCTTCTCTATGCTTAATAAACAGATCTAAATTTAACTCTTGAAACAGAGAAGGTGGGGTGAGGAGTCCTGTGCTTATATTTAAGAGGGTTTGTGAAATTTTCCAGTCACTTTACTACAACTGACCTCCTCACATTAGTTTCTCCTTGTAACAGAGCAGGAAAACAAGTAATTGTTGGGGAGAAAATTGTTTGTGCCTCTACATTTAAGGAACAAAAAATTGTCAGGGAAAAGATTATAAACCAGTCACCAGCAGTACAGTATATCAGATATTCACAAAACTAACTTAAACCAATCTCTGCACCTGGGCTACCTAGCCTGACCTAATAATATAGGAGCATCTGACTTATCACTGTGGGACCTGATGGTCTGAATCTAGGGAGACATACACTGGGGAAAAGAATAGATAGCAGCCAGTAAGTTTGGATCTGAGTATGGTTCCCACCTTCACATGTGGCACCATGGTCATATCTAATTACATTTTTTTGAATAAACAAAATTTTTTTCTTAGCACTTATATTGTGTTAGTCTGTAACTAATGGCAGCTAAACTGAGACACGTGTACGGGTTTTAATATTTTATGGATGCTATTTGAATTTGAGTTTTTCCTCTTGTTTCTTGTCTCTTGTTAATTTTGATTCTGTGTTCTTGACAGAAATACATATTCAAATCCTAGCCATATGACAGATTAAATACCTACAAGAAATCATTCCTTTTATAGAATATGAGATACTAAGTTGTAAATTATATCAGAAAGCTTTAGCAGTAGACATCATGTGCTATGGGCTACAGAAAAAAAATATATTGTAGCAGGAAAGATTTATCCTAGGTTTATCAGCAATGGCTTTTACCAAAGTAAACCTTGACTCTGTATTACTGATCTTACACCAAAATATGAGATTGGATCTCTTTCTTATTGTATAGTTTCTCTATGATTTTTAGGCCTGTTTACGATTCCTATAAACAGGCTGATTTAATCAAATGCCTAGTCACCAATGATCACATACTTTGCTGACAACATGAAAACAGAGGTTCCAATACAGAACTTTTCTCAAAATTCTGAATCTATGCATTGAACTATTTACTGTACATCATTCATCAGTTAAAAAAAAAAGTTGAATCTATGCAAGATATAATTTTCTTCGAAAATAATCATTTCCATTTGTCTTAATTTCTGGGGGGGGAAAAGACAGTCTTAACAAGCAGTCTAGGGAGTTGGGGTAGCGCAGCGGGTTAAGCGCAGATGGCGCAAAGCGCAAGGACCAGTGGAAGGACCCCAGTTCGAGCCCCGGCTCCCCGCCTGCAGGGGAGTCGCTTCACAGGTAGGTGGTGAAGTAGGTCTGCAGGTGTCTTTCTCTCCTCTTCTCTGTTTTTCCCTCCTGTCTCCATTTCTCTCTGTCCTATCCAACGACGACATCAATAATAACAACAACGATAAGACAAGGGCAACAAAAGAAAATAAATAAATATTTTAAAAAAGATAAAAAATAAGCAGTCTAAAGTATGTTTATTTTTTGTATACAGAGACAGAGACGAAAACAGAGATGATGAAAGAGAGCATGGCACCAAGGCTTCCTTCAGTGTGGTGGAGGCTGGACTTCAACCTCAGTCGTACACCTGGTAAGGCAGCACACTCTCCAACTAAGCTGTTTTGCTATTCCTAAAACACCAGTTTATGGTGGTATAGGAGACTGAGCAGGGGACCTGGGAGCCTTTTGCATAAGCTTTGTGCTATCTCCTTCAACCACTAAAGCACATTTTTTTAGATTGAAAATGAATATAATGGAAACTAGATCCCTTAGGCTAGGGCTTTGTTTCTTTGTTTGCATCCAACTACTTTATCCTGAACAATTCAATTAGAGCTGGCACAAAGTGCTTATTATATACAGTATTTGTGAAGCAATGAATGAATTAATCAACCTCAGAAAGAATGGGAAACTTTATATGGACATATAACACGAATTTTTAAGTTACTACAAGAGCAATTTCTAGTCATTATATTATATTTTCCCCTCACTTTTTATCCATAATTCTCAGCTTTCATTTTAGCCTTTACTTCCCTAGAACATCTCTGTATCACACCCTCCTCCTCCACCCACTCTTTTTGTTCTTTTGTAGATATTCATTAACATGTGCTAATCTAGTCAAAGCAACTGAAAGGAGAGAAAGGATATATCTGAATAAAAAACAAGATAGATGGGGCTTTAAAGAAGAAGAGAACAAGGAAGCCTGAGGACATTATGAAAAGAAACAAAGGAGGCTGAAAACAAACATTTTTAAGTGATAGATCAGAACAAAAGACATATTTCTTAAGCCTGAAATTAAAGAAAACAGGTTTTTTCCCCACAGAAAAATAGTTAATTTTATAAATTAACAAATATAAAATAGGGATATATAGATCAGTGCTTTTGAGAATATGGAATATTTTGAGTCTTGTTACTTAAAAGCTTTAATTAAAATAACATAAGGATAGTAAAAAAATAATCCTTTGCCTTCAAAACTAAAAAATGTAATGCAAGAGTTGTAAAACAAACTTAAACTAGGTGTTATTATTGTTGACATTTGCATACTAAAAATGAAAACTGTACTAGAACAGGTATCTCTAAATTACAGGGTACTTTTATTTTTGTTTCTCAGATTTAATTTTGGAGGCTAGTTAACAGTAGATAATATTTAGTTCCTGATAACCCTTTAATATTCTTGACCAGCCTATCAGACATCTGAATACAGTGAAAATATTAATGTGGCTAGCTCATACTTTAAAACTAACACACAAATCCAGACACAGCAAAGAATATATGTATACATGAAAAACTAATCATATAATGTTATTTCATTTTCATCTAATATGTATCTGATAGAAGTAGGAAGTTACATTTGAGCATGAAAGTATAAATGAGTGTAGTCAGAAGGTATAATGGCATTAAGAGGTCTGTATTTGAATGAGGTCAGCAAGATTTTAGGCTTAGTTCTACACTAATTAGTTCATTAAGCTTACACAGTTAATTTCCACTTGCCAGAATGAAAATAATCTCCACTATTGCTTCCTTTCAAAAAGTTATAATGGATAATGATCTTTTACATTCATTTCAATATTAAATTTTATGTGGCCTTAGTTTATTTAAATTTATATTATGTTTTTTGAAGTTGATATTTATTTTCTGCCCATTGGTTAATATAAACCACCACTATTAAAATCTTTACACACACTAGTAAAGGAGAATTTAATTAAAATATGCCTTATGTCATTATCTTACTCAACATATTGATGGTCTTGGCACCTAAACTGAGTTACAGAAATAGTGACTTTGTGAAGTCCACTTTATCTTGTCTTTATTATTTTATTAACCAAGGAAAAACAAGCGAATTGGAAGTTTTAAAACTTTTAGTTAGTTCCTTCTGTATCATAAATGTCACCTGAGAAATTAGAAATAAAACAAATGACAAAATATATAACTTGGGTCCTATCGTTTTAACAACCGACTTTCATTTACTACTTTACAAATGTTATCTTACATTAATAGCTATATGTAAGCCACAGGAATAGAGCTGGAATGCAGATGAAAAAATTTATCTGTGACCCTCTCATCAGTCTTTCTCTAATGCTATGCCTCTAGTCAGTGAATTAATCCTTTCATCATCTTTCTGGTCCCTACATTGGCAATACTGGCCAGCAAGGTAGTACCACGGTGCCAACATACCAGTCTCTGCCATCTGCATCCATCATCTGTCATATTCTTCATAAAATGGCTTAAAAAAGAAAGAGCTAAATAGAAATTACCATTTATAGCAATTATATTTGCTTCAAGTAATATTAGCAGTTTTCCTAAAAGATTCTTTAATATTTTATGACTAGTTCAATAATTTATTATTTAAATCCACAGAAAATAAAAAAATCATTTTAGGCAACCATCTAAGTGAATTTGTAAACATCTGGCTTCTGTATAAAATTGATCTTGTTTATATTGCATAAATAAATAAAGATCAATTGAGACCATTCTTACAAATTTCTATCCATTTCATTACTATATAGACTGTTTTCTGTTCCCCATCTAGCTTCTGAGAAGCACAATTTCTCAATTTCTGAGCATGTTTAATTGACCACTATGGTTACCATGACAACCAACACAAAGAATTCTGAGCTTACATGGGGCATTTCAATACAGTGACCCAATTACTGTCAACAAATTCACCAGCAAAATAAGGGGAATAGCACATTAATGAGATTTATTTCCTGAGAATGAACAATAAAGATATTTGCAATAAGAGCACCTTCAATTTTTAAAATAATCAGAATGTGATAGCATTACAAGTATGCTTTATAATCCTTTGCCTTTATGATGTTGGTTTCTATCAAAAAATGCTTGATATGTCAATAGTTATCTAGCATCTCTTTCACTATAAAAGCAAATAGCATAGAAGCATTCACTTCTACCTTGTATACATACACACCATGTTACTGAAAAATTATTAAGTAACATAATTAAACCAATTCTGGGGTTATAAATAAAAACTGATGAGTATGTAAGTTAGGCTGTTTAACCTTGTTGACTTGTTTAAATGAGCCTTTGGGTTAAAGACAAGAAAAACACATGCTTTAGACTGGAAAAGGTGGCAACATGATGAATTCACCTACTGAAGGCAACATAGCAGAATTGCTCCTTCTTATAGAGGCTATAAAGGCTTGCACAGATTCTAGTACAGGGTTGAAAGAAATATTTTAACTAACCCTATAATTATATAATATAAAAATTGCAAGAAGATAAATAGTGGCCTTAAGGATTAAGTGTTAGACCGTCAAGCGTAAGGATTTATTTCTATTATAAAAGCATGCATATAGGCGTCAGGAGGAAGCCCACCTGGTTAAGCCCATGGTCCAGTGCACAAAGACTCTGGTTCAACCCCAAGCCCCCACCTGGAAGGAGAAAGCTTCCTGAGTGGTGAAGCCATGCTGCTGGTGTCTCCCTCCCTCCCTTCATTTCTTTTTTCCTTCCTTCCTTCTCTTTGTTCCTAGCTCCCCTTCTCTCTTGATTTATTCTCTATTGAATAAATAAAAATAAATAAATAAATAAACAAAACCATGCATATATATGTGTGTCTGGAAGATTATGGATACTTCAGTAGTATGTTAATATTCCTATTTTAATTTTTTGTTGTTGCTCAGGTACTTCACCATTTGGGTAGACTTCTTCAGATTGAAAGAGAGACTGAAGGAGAGAGGGAAGGTTAGCACAACACCAAAACATCCTTCACTGCCCACTTCGACTTTTACATCATATTTTTATATATTCTTAAGAGCACACCTAGTGGGGGTTGTCAATTGTTATGTGGAAAATTGAGTAATGTTATACAAGTACAAACTATTGTATTTATTGTCGAGTGTAAAACATTAATCCCCCAATAAAGGAAAAATAGGGTTGATGAGATAATTCATTTGGAGAGTACATCTGCTTTGTCATACTCTAAAACACAGACATGGCAATCTTGGCCTTCAGTGCACTGATGGAAGCTTCCATGCTGTGATACCTTTCTGCTTTTTCTATTTTCTTTCCTTTCCTTTTCTTTTCTTTTCTCTTCTTTTCCTTTCCTCTTCTGTCTCTCTATGAAAAAAAGTTGACTTGGAGCACCATGGTGATGCCAACCCTATTTTGATTCCTCTCCTCCTTTCTACTCCATTTCCCTATTACAATTCTCAGCTAGGTAGGAGCCAGGGATTTGAATACAGGTCCTTGTGCATTGTAACATGGGCACTCAACCAGATGTGCCACCAGCCAGCTTTTATACCACAACTTCTTTATCCATTCTTGTACCATCAGGTCAGGCATCTGGTTTGCTTTAATACCATGATTATAGCATATAGTGGTGCTTTGAGTATACATTATAGGAAGAATTATCTGATCCTTTGGTAGGTCTATTTATTTATACCACCCAATGCTTTTTCACCTTGAGAATATATCCCCCATGGTTTTTCCTCCTTAAATTTTCTTAAAATTATAGCACTGATTCAATGTTCTACTAACTCAGATTTAATGGTCTGAAGACACTTTTATGATAATAAAAACTCTGGACACGCATACTCACAATGTTCACTGATTTATCATAATTAGTCCTTCATATTTTATATTTAGTTTTTCTATTTTATTTTCTTTCTGTTTTTCTTTATTGGATCATGACTTACAGTATTTTTTTTTTCTTTCCTCCAGGGTTATTGCTGGGCTCGGTGCCTGCACCATGAATCCACCGCTCCTGGAGGCCATTTCCCCTCCCCCTTTTGTTGCCCTTGTTGTTGTAGCCTCACTGTGGCTATCATTATTGCCATTTTTGATGTTGTTTGTTGTTGGATAGGACAGAGAGAAATGGAGAGAGGAGGGGAAGACAGAGAGGTGGAGAGAAAGACAGACACCTACAGATCTGCTTCACCGCCTGTGAAGCGACCCCCCTGCAGGTGGGGAGCCGGGGGCTCAAACCGGGATCCTTAACGCCGGTCCTTGCGCTTTGTGCCACACGCGCTTAACCCACTGGGCAGTCCTTGCGCTTTGTGCCACATGCGCTTAACCCACTGCGCCACTGCCCGACCCCCGCTTACAGTATTTTTTTCTTTCACCACTCCTGTCACCAAAGTTCTGTCTCCCCATCCCCACCCACATAGATAACCACTATAATTCTCCCAGCCTTAGGTATAGGTTGCCTTTTTTTTCTTTTCACATGGATTCACTCATATGCAGAATATAGGAAATTGAACACACAAATGTGAAAAAATAGATTTGGAGATGGGGGCGGGAGGTAGCACAGCAGGTAAAGTGCACATGGCGCATAGCACAAGGACCAGTGTAAGGATCTTGGTTTGAGCCCCTGGCTCCTTGCCTGCAGAGAGGTTGCTTCACAAGAGGTGAAGCAGGTCTGCAGGTGTCTATCTTTCTCTCCCCTTCTCTGTCCTTCCCTCCTATCTCAATTTCTCTCTGTCCTATCCAACAACAACATAACAACAATAGCAATAATAATATCAACAACAAGGGCAACAAAAGTGGGAAAAAATGGCCTCCAGGAGCAGTCAATTCATAGTGCAAGCACAGAGTCCCAGTGATAACTATGGAGGCAAAAAAAAAAATAGTTTTCAATTTTCAATTTATATTATCCTGAGTTTGAAAATAATTTGGAAACTACTTTCTTTCTGGAATAATAGTAACTATAACTAGATTACTATGAGTTAAGATTCATTTTCACCAATTATTTACTGGTTGACACTAGAAAAATTACTAAAAATCTGTGCCCTAGTTTCCTCATCTGTGAGATGCATAAAGGTGCCTAATTAACAAAGCTGTTGTCAGGATGGAGTAAACTAATTAATGTAAAGCACTTGAGATGTCTAGCAAGTAAAGAGGTCTTACCAAATTTCTTTACAAATTCATTATAATGTTTAAATTTACGTAGAAGTCCCTCACTAAGAATTAAAATCAGACATCTATGTTTATCATAGCTCTTCTTTGGAATGTCTATAGTTCATAAAATATTTCCATTTTAAAAATAACGTGGGAGGTAGCTCATTAGAGAGGGCACATGTCTTGCTGCTGCCATGGTGGCAGTTTAAGCCCTACACCACACAGGAGGTTCTCTAGTGCTATGATATTTTTCTCTGTCTCTGTTTCTCTCTTCCATTAAATCTGAAAAACAAAAAACAAAAACAGCCCAGATGAGTAAAATTGCCTATATGCAAAAACTTTAGCCAAGGCTTCCTTAGAATGAATGAAATAAATAAATGAATGAAACAAAAGAAAATAACTGTGTGGGGTTCGGTGGTAGCGCACAGGATTAAGTGCAAGCGATGCAAAATGCAAGGACCAGTGTAAGGATCCTGGTTAGAGCCCCTGGCTCCTGACCTGCAGAGGGTTCACTTCATAAGCAGTGAAGCAGGTCTGCAGATGTCTATGTTTCTCTCCCCCCTCTCTGCCTTCCCCTCCTCTGTCCATTTCTCTGTTCTATTCAACAACAATGACAGCAATACAACAATACTAATAACAACAAGGCTAAACAACAAGGGCAACAAAAGATTTAAAAAAAAATGGCCTCTAGGAGTACTGGATTTGTAAGGAAGGCACCAAGCCCCAGCAATACCCCTGGAGGCAAAAAAAAAAAAAAAACAAAGAAAGAAAAAAGAAAAGAACTGTGTAATTATAAATGACTAAAATAAGCCTCAATTATTCTTTCAATAATTACTAGTTTTTAACCCATTATACTCCAAATTTTGAATTCCAAATTGATAATGCTTGGATTTTATTCAAACTTTATGTGTAAGGTGAAAGAAAAATTAAATGTAATTGATATCTCTTTTATATTTTATTTATTTTAATGAAATAGAGAGGAGGGGGGGTGCAGGGCACTGCTTAGCTGTAGCTCATATGTGATGCTAAGGGTTGAACCTGGGAGCTTAGATACTCAGACATGAACATCTTCTGCATAACCATTATGCTACTGCCCCTCTCTATAACTGATATTTCATTGAGGTGAGTGACATTATAGAAATTTCATGACTTAATGAATGTGTGAAAGCTTCCCTGATGAGGCAATTTATGCTATGGTTTAAAAGATAAATGTGATTAGTTGGTAAGAAAAAAGATAAAGAGATTCAGTCCCTCGCACCATCATAAGCTAGAGTTGAGCAGTGTTATGGCAAAAAAAAAAAAAAAGGAAGAAAGAAAGAAAGAAAGAAGAGTAAAGAAAGAAAGAAAGAATGAAAGAGAAAGAGAGAAGAGGAAAAAGAAAAGAAAAGAAAAAGATAAAGAAGGCAATCTGTTAAGTAAGTACACATCATGAGAGGGCAATCAATGCTGAGGGAGAAAGCATTTCCATGCTGTTTGAATGTCAAAGAGAGTTAGAGAATATGCTTTGCGTAACACTGTAAGTTCTGATATTCCCAAATAAAGATAATAGGTTTAATTTATAGGAAGTCAAAATGATGGAAGATTTAAGCTATAGCATAGATGGAATAGTGGGGCTAGGCAGTCGCACCTCTTTAGATAGAGCACACATATTATAATATGCAAGGACCCAGGTTCAAGCACCCAGTCCCCACCTGCAGGGGTTAGCCTCACAAGTGGTGAAGCAGTGCCGCAAGTGTTTGTTCCTCTTTCTCTCTATCTCCTCCACCCCTCTCAATTTTTCTCTATTCAATCAAATAAAATAATTAAAATAAAAAGGAAAAGTGGCTACCAGCAGTGGTGGATTTGTACTACTGGCACTGAACCCCAGTGGTAACTTTGGTGGCAGTAAAAAAAAGAAAAAGAAGAAAGAACAGATGATTATTTTCAGTGTGAGAAAACTAACCTCTAGGAGTAGAAAGTGGATGAAAAGAAGCACGATGTAGATGACTGCAGTAGATAAGGGGAAAATTAAGAGTCTGAAAGTTACAATAATAATGGTAAGAGCCAGAATTAGAAAATATTTCTGAGGCAAAAGAACACATATAATATTCAATTACATGTAGGTGAAAATGTGGCTAGAGAGTGTTTCTGATGACAGCTGAGCTTTTGTGTTTGGATACAACATGTGTAAGTGGTGACAGAAAGTAATAGAAGTAAAAAAAAATAGAGTTGATGCAGCAGTATATACTAGACTGTTTTGGACATGTTGCACTTTAGGTTCCTGTTGATCACTGTGGTCAACAGCCATTTAAGTAGCATTATATAATCCCTGCCTCATAACTTTCATGCTATTCTGAAATATCCACCTGAGAGAGGACTATATTTATCACTATAGACATTACAGAAGTAATGAAGGCTGTTTCTCAGACTGCACTATAAAAGCTTTGCGGCTATCACCTAGCATGCTTTTTACAGTCTCTTTTAAATCCTTCACTAAGAAGAAATCAGTTAT